>NW_022631039.1:2375907-2562070 GCF_010015895.1 Lontra canadensis | reverse complement strand
GGATGGATTGGTGGGTGAGTGGATGGATGGATGGATGGATGGATGGGTGGGTGGATGGGTGGATGGATGGATGGATGGATGGATGGATGGATGGATTGGTGGGTGGATGGATAGATGGATGGATGGATGGATGGATGGATTGGTGGGTGAGTGGATGGATGCATGGGTGGATTGGTGGGTGGATGGATGGATTGGTGGGGGGTGGTTGGTTGGATGGAAGATAGACGATCATATAGCAAAGTGGGTGCGTAGACAGATAAGAGAATGATAGGATCCAACTTAAGCTTTCTTACTTCTAATCACATTGGGATCCTGACTCCCTGAGATCACACTACGGTCACTTGGATTGAACTGGGGTCACTCTAGGTCCTTCAGCCATGAGTTCAGGCAGTTTCTTGGGCTGTTCAGTTTCTGTGGCCTCACTCTCTATATTTTAGGTTTTTGTTGTTGTTGTTAAGTAGGCTTCCTAACAGGGGGCTTGAGCTCACAACCCTGAGATCAAGGCCTGAGCTGCAATCAGGAGTCAGACGCTTAACTGACCGAGCCACCCAGGCACCCGTTTTTAATTATTTTTTAATTGTAATTTTTCTGTTATAAAATAACCTCTCAAGTTCTGGAAACTTTTTTTGAACAGTAACACCCAGTGTTTCAACACTTAAATGTATACCAAACGTATACCCATTTATATACATATACTCCAGAACTCCTTTTGGAGTTGATGGAGTGCTTTTCTTTCTTTTTTTTTTTTTTTAAGATTTTATTTATTCATTTGACAGATCACAAGCAGGCAGGGAGGCAGGCAGAGAGAGAGGAGGAAGCAGGCCCTCCGTGGGGCAGAGAGCCCGATGCGGGGCTCGATCCCAGGACCCTGGGATCATGACCTGAGCCGAAGGCAGAGGCCTTAACCCACTGAGCCACCCAGGCGCCCCTGATGGAGTGCTTTTCAACTTCACCTTCATCCCACAAATCCTGAGAAGGACCAGCATCACAACAGGCCCAGAGCGCAGAAGCAATAGGCATGGTCGGAATGCAGACCAGGACTCTGGACTCCTAGGTCTTGTTGGGGGCGCCCAGCATGGCCCCGTGTGCATCTCCGGTGTAACCCCGCAGTGGACATGACCTGCGAGTGGCGTGGTCATGCGTCCCGTTGATCTGTCTTCCCGGGACCTATGAAGTCTTAGCAAATGTGGAGCAGTTACCTAAAGATCACATTTCTCCAAGTCGCTGGTTTGGAGACTTTTTAGTTCATTCTTGCTAAAACCAAAAGTCTGTTGCCTTTTCCTCCAGGGATTTTCCTCCATTGTGTTTCCACCCCTGTGCGGGGACTCCTTCTTCTTTGGCGCCCATGACGATCCAGGTGGCACAGTGCCAGAGGGATGGGTGAGGGAGATGGAGGAGGAGGAGGGAAGAAGGTCGTGTCCCCCGTTGCTGGTGTGCAGAAGAACTTCACCTGAGCACGGATCGTCTCCTCTTCCCTTTCTGTCCTGTCTCACGTGGTCTTCGTTAACCGCAGCAGAGCGCAGACTGTGGTGCTACCTCTGTCTCCTTCCTTCTGCATCAGCCGTGCAGACAGACCGGCAGCCAAGGATTCAGTTGCTGAAACAGGAAGGAGGAGAGCAGAGAAAGGGATGGCAGGTGTCCCGGGAAGTGCCCGTTCTTCACAGAACAACACTTTGTCCCTAAGAAGTGGGTGCCAGTGACTCCGTAGACTCCTCGTTTTCCTTCCTCTTCCCCAGCCCTTTGTGTTGTGACCTCTCGTGGCAGCACGAAGCACGTTTACCTAATAACGGCCCCGGCAGGTGGAATCAATGCGGCAGAGGCCGGGAGAGAGCACTCCGGTGTTTCGTATTGTCCCACCTGGTGGGGGCGCGGCGGGGGTTGAGGCATATAACCCAGAGGCCTGTCTCAGAGAGGGGTACTCCTGGGGAGGACTTCTCGGGATCGGTTTCAGGCTCAGCGACCCCAGAATCTGCGGGCGTGCCCTCTGCAGAGAAGCTCGAGCGCCTGGCTCGTTCGTGCCCCGTTAGCTCGGAGGTAAGGCTGGAGGCCCTTCTCTGTCCGTCTCTGTATGAAAAGATAAAAAAACTGCTGTTGGTGACCGCTCCCAGTGCAGGTGTTGACTCATGACATTTGGTCGAAAATAACCCGTTTCTTTTACTCTGCCAGCCAGGCAGACGGACTTGGTTCACCCCATGGGGATCCCAAGACAGATATGGTTCCGTGACTCCCCCATCCCTGGAAACAAACAAGCAAACAGCACACGTGCGCTCCCGTTTGCAAATGCCTCAGACACAGAGTTCAGAATCTCCTTCCGGAGTACGCAAAGAGGCAGGGGTGGCCGTGTGTCTGAGATCTTGAGCGTGGGTTGGGAGCAACCAGCATGAGAGTCTGAGTTTTCCAGAGTCATGTGGCGCCATTTTTTATGGGGTTCTCCTTGGCGGTCCCTGTGAGCGCTGCCGTGTAGTTCTCGAATCCCTTCTACGTGCGTGACCTCTTGAGGAACGGGGTGTACCCTTTATTTCTTCCTGCTTCCCTGTTCAGCATCTCCGCGGGAGACCCGAGCAGAAATAGCAGTGGTAGTGTTCCCGCCGGAAATGCTGGATTGGGTGCTGACTTTATGCCCACCTGTGCAGTAGATAAAGATTCTTTACTCTCTGCAGCCAGCAGAAGCCATGAGCCGAATCCTTCAGGCAGGGTTCTGACGCGCAGAGACTAAAGATCTTCAATCTCCCTGTGACCTCCACGTGGGGCTGGGTTTGAACCCGGGCCGCAGCACTCCAGGGCGCACGCCCTTCCGCCGGACCAAGTTGCCTGCGATTGGGGTTGCCTCTTCCGTAGGCCCTTGGGTTGGACGGCTTGCCTCTCCCCTGCGGGGGTGTTCCCCGAGCCCGATGGGCGGGGGCTGTGCGAGAAAGGAATGTTCGTGCATCAGTTAAAATAGGTGTTCTCGCCCCTTGTCTTGCCTTCATATTCACAAATGTTCATTTCTTTCTTCCTCTCTCTTTTTTTTATTCTTCCTAGGGATGATGACTGACAGATTAATACACGTCTAACTGCGTGTCTCAGAAATCAAAGGGAAGGTACTGTCAAGAATCAGTTGTCAGAAAACGAGATTAGGCTCACTTGTCATTTGCTGAGGATCGCAGTCTTTCAGAGATAAGGTTTCATTTAATGAGGGTAAAAAGCCTCCTTGAAAAAAAAAAAAAGAAGAAGAAGAGGGAGTGAGGGTGGGGAGAGGAATGATGGTTCTTTTTTCTGATGTCAGCCAAGTGTGTTATCACCTACCGTGATCCCGGGGCACCTGGCAGCCCTGATAATGGCAGCCTGGCCTTCCCCACCCCCTCTGCCCCTCGGCCACTTCCAAAGCCGCCACGGTGACCCGCTCTTCCCTTTCTTTGGAAGCTGACGCTCCTTTCCCCCGGGGAAGAGGGAGCCAAGCCCGCACTCCAGATGTGGAAGCGGGCTCCAGAAACATGCGCTGTGAAGGAAATGTAGAGTCCCATTTCCCAGCAAGCTATGAAGAATCCACAGTGGGTTTCGGTGAGCTCCGAGCTTGTCTGACAAGTGAGGGAGAACTAATGAGGAACCGAGCTGGATCCCTTTGCAACCAATTGTGTTTTGTTATGGAAAATATTTATCAAGTTCTTTTGCATTTGTTGATTCTCTTAAAAGTGATGTGATAAGATCCCCCGGTGTGCAGTGGGACTTACCTCCCATACCCCTACAATTCACACTGGTGATTACTGTCCCATCAGTAAGCTTCCTACAGCCCTCCGGTGTGGCCTGGGCTACGGGGGTTTGTCACACTAATCCCCACCCCCATCCCCGTGCCCAATCATAGAAACAGCCTCAGAAATGAAGGGCTTGATTATGGCAAATGCCCATGACAAAGTGGGAAATCCGTGTTTAAAGTTGTGTTTGTTCTAGTTGTCTACTCCAAAACCTAGCGGTGTGAAACCATCCCCCCTTTATTACGCTCACGGGTTCGGTGGGTCAGGAATTGGGACAGGGCACAGCCGGGACGGCTCGTCTCTGCTCCAGGGTGTCCGGGTGACTCGAATCTGAATTCCAGGGGCTAGAAGCATCCAGAGAGCACTTCCCTCCCATGTCCCGTGCCTGGGTGGGGATGACTCCGGGCCGAGCTTGGCTGGGACCCTCCGTGGGGGGACCTCCACGAGTCCTTCCCCTGTGGCTTGGCCATTTCAAAATGGCAGCTGGGTTGGGGGGGAGCTTCCTGAGAGGCAGAAGCAGTGAGGCCTCTTCTCGCCTCGCCTTGGAAATGGTACCACTTCTGCCACCGAATCAAAGCTCTCACGAGTTTGCCAAATTCAGGGCGGGGGAGGGGAGTAGCCTCCACATCTTGACGGGAAGGACTTGCAGCCACGTTTTCCAAGTACCACGATGCTTTCTGGGTCTCTTTCTCCTCGTGCTTCCATTGGCTTTCGTGGACAAAATGGTCTGTGAATGCAAAATACGGGACATTGCGATCATTTACTGCTGATCTGGCGTGAATGGCTGCTTCTCTTTATGAAGAAACACGTGTATATGTGCGTCAGTGTACACTGTCCCCAGGCGGGGGTATCCTGTAGGGAGAGCGAGCCTCCGGGCAGAGTAGATTGTAGGCGGCAGTCGGAAGGGTGAGGACCATGTTCCTGCCCTCCTCCACAGACCACTGTCCACCACAGACCACTGTCCACCACAGACCACTGTCCACCACAGACCACTGTCCACCACAGACCACTGAAGTCGGACTCTGGCACTGTGTGTCTCGGGCTTTTCCATGGCTCCTCGCACTGTCGTCCGTAGGTCCCACCTCTGTGCTCTTGCCCCATCACCCACTCACTCGCTCGTCCGTGGTCCAGCATCTCTGGCCGTTCCCTGGAGACCTGCCGCTTTACCCGCCGTCCGTCCTTTCTCGGGCCTTGTCCTTCCCCGGCCTCCTGTGCATTTTCCACTTCTGAGTCCCCTCCGCCCCCCGGAGCCTCTTGCCCTTCCTTGGTTCTGTCCTGACGCTCTCCCGAGCTGCCATCCCTCTCGCCGTGGCTCCTTCCCTGGCCCAGGCCGCTCTGCGTGTGTAGGTGCCATCCAGCATGGCGCATGTAGCAGGCTTTGACGAGATTAAGAGGCTCACGAGGCCAGATGTCCGTCCACGTCGCACCTCATCTGTCAGCTCTTCCTCAGAGGGGCACCTGAGGGAGGGAGGCCTGGAAGGAGCATCTGGGACAAGAGTTCCAGCTCTGTCGACCGTGCGCTCGCGGGGTGCGGGTCACTGACTTCTCAGCGACGCTGAAGTAGGCCCAGTATCCATCCATCCTGGAGATGAAGAAGCGGGGACAGGAACGTCCAATACTATGCCAGGTGGTTAGCTGGGTGAATGCCTGCGGGCCCCCGACGAGCCCATCTGCATTCCGTGCGGATGAGGAAGGGCCTTTACCCCCGCAGGAGAGCAGGCCGCTCCTTTCCCCACAGCCCACTTTCCCTCTTGACTGGCCACCGAGCCCAAAGCTGTATCCAGGCCGCCTCAGCGGAGCGGAGTCCTCGTGAGTCCTGGAAGCACAAAGAGGAACCCAGCGTGTGCAGACTTTCTAAACACACGTTGGGAGGGTGGGGTTCAGGTCACAGGGACCCGGTCCACCAGTGGACGTGACCCAATCAGGGTCTTAGACGTTGCCACTCAGATAAGCAGCCACGAGGAAGGTGCCAGAAGGCAATCTGGGGTAGATGCCTTTCTCCCACACCAACCCTAAGGGACCGGGTAGGTGCATGGACACTGTCCCCTTGGCATGTGTGTCAAGAGTAAGGAGAGAGAAAGTAATTGGGGCAAAATGTTAGTCGAGGAACAGAAATGAAGGTGGTGTGGGTGTTGTTTGGACCATCCTTCCATCGTTTCTAGAAGTTTGGGACTTTTCAGAATGAAAAATTGGGAAACATTTGGAAAGAGCTTTAAAAAGAAAAAGCCATTCTAAGGATGGGAGTCATCATTAAATACCCAGGGAAACGGTCTGAAGCCAGGGGTTTTCTGGTCCCTCAAAAGGAAAGCGCCAAGAGAGAATCAGAGACATATGGTGCTTCTTAGGGGGCTGCTCAAGAGGCTGATTTAGAACTAAATCTTACCCCCGGATCCCACAGCCCTTAATGTGACCCAAACTTTCCATTACCAAATTCGGAGGATTTAAGCCCTGCTCCAGCGGGCCTGAATCTGGAATCTGTCTCCTCCGTTAAGGATCCATCCTGCTGAGCCCACATGTGTCTGTGCAACAAGTTCTTTCCAAGCCAAACTTCCCTGTTAGAAAAAAAAAAAGAAAGAAAAAGTCCTGAGAGGGGAGACATGTGGTCCTCTTCCTTTCAGGCCCGGCGCAGGGCCTGTTTCATCTGATTGTGGAGTGTCAGAAATGACTGCGCTGGTTCCCAGTGTGGTGTTCACGTGCCTCGGCCCCGGAAATGGTCTGATGAAGATGAAGCCCGTTCCTATGAGTGTGCGGTGGCGGGGAAGGGTGTGCGTGTGTGTGTGAGAGGAGCTTAGGGGAGGGTGTATTTTCTTTCTCTCTCTCTGAACTCCTTCCCGTGTGGATTTCAGATTAAAAAGTATGTGATGACACATTTACCCTTTTGGTTTTGCTTTTAAAAACGTAAAGCTGACAAATGTGTTTAATGGGCCCACGGTACCCAGGGACAAGAGGCCCAGGGCCTGAGAGGCTCACTTGTGCTCTGACTGTTTTGATGAGGACGTTACGTGGGACTCACCGGTTGGAAGCATTAAATGCAAACCGGACAGGGCATGGTCGGACGTTTTGTTGATTTATCGGGAAATTCTAAGAGCCTGGGGGGAACCCCAGGAAAAATAACTCAAGCAGTATGTCCTACTTAGATACTAGTAATGTAAACGCCAAGAAAATGAAAAGAGGGAAATGTTATTTTCCAGCGCAGACGCTGTTCTGTTTATAATCTAGATAGCAGGTCGTACAGAATCCCAGGATCTTGGAAGAGAGCGAGAGAGACTGTTCCTCCCAACCTGTTTGGCATTTTAGAGGAGAAGAAAGGGTTTGTGACTTTTCCCCAAAGCCACAACCCGCAGGGACGGAACCTGTTCTAAAACCCGGGTTTTCTGGCCTGGCCGATCTGGCCCAGGACTCGGGAAGCGCTGACCTTGCCCGTGTGCAATGCTCTTCCCAGGACTTGTAACCAGCATTAAAACTGGCCGGAGCCGGCTGCCGGTGAGGAGCGGGTCCGTCCTCATCCTCGCGCAGATCAGCCGTTTTCAGTCGTCTTCCCGGCCTTATGTGGAGCCTGGAAACCCGGCTAGTCCTTTCACAGATGTGTGCTGCCAGTGGTGAGCCGGTTTGGGTGACAGAGAGGAAATCGTCACCACCCGTGCGAGCGGGAAAAAAACCCTGAGCCCACAGCCTCGCTGAACGTTGTTTGTAAGCGCAATCTTTGTATAAGAAGGACGGCGTCGCACATTAAAATAAAAGCTACCAGCCAGCAGCTGTCTTTTCACCCGTGTCCCCGTCTCCAAGAAAACTCCTGGCTGGGAAGTAAATCGTGTCCTTTAACGGCGGCACAAAGAAGTCTTGTCACTTACAGGCGAGTGGCTATTTGAAAGCCTGGCTACAATTTTCCTGTTTTACTAACACTTGTAATTAAATCCGTCAACTCCCTCTAAGATTCTGTGTAAATACCAGATGCTCACTAAATTTTTTTTTCTCCTGGAGAAAGTGAAAAGTTGTGCACTAACAGTAGAGGAACGTCAAAGGAGGCGTGGACCTGGGCGAAAGTGAGCCCAGGATGGCCTCCCTGTGAATTCCACGCCCCACCATGCGGGCCCCTGCCCCGTCCACATTCACGTTCACGTCCAGCTTCGGGAGGGAGCAGATGGCCTCCGAGTGAGGCACAGTGGACAGAGAGGCGCGCGAGAAAGGGCAGGCCATGCCTCTCCTCCCTGCAAGGCCGCGGCCTGCTTTTCATGTGCTGTGGTCGTGGCCCCACCAGCTGTCACTTGAATTCATGCACTTGATCATGTGGGGATCAGAGGAGGAAGTTTATAGGACGGCTCAGGGCAAATCCACCCTCTCAAATAGCGGGGGAGAAAATCCTCTCCCTGCACCTGTACTCGTCAGGGGGATCAGATACACTTTATCTCATTTCCCCCCTTTTCTGTAAAAGAAGTGTGACTTTTTTTGTCCCAGGGGTGATGATATTTCAGCAGGAGGCAAAGCGGCCCCCCTTGGGTTTTCCAGAATTAAATGTAGTGGCATCAAGTCGTCATTACCTAAAGGGGAAGCTCTGGAAGTGCTCAGGGAGTCGTCTGAGGGAGTCCGCATGCGCGCCCCTGGTGCTTAGACTGAAGTGTCTGGAGTGTGGGTTTCTTGGCATTTGTGATGCAAAAACTGGGAAAGGGTGTTCTTCCTCTCCCTCCCCCCCCAGCAGATTCACTCTGATTTGTGTGAATTTACTTATAAATATTTCACACCCCTCAAAGTGGAAGCAAAGTCTTTCTGTCTACCCTGCCTGCCTTCTCGACTGTCCCCGCTTCCCCCCCCGTTTGGCTGGGCACACGCCACACGGCGGGGGCGTCTCCGACCCGCGGGGTTCTAGGGAGACTCTCGAACCTGTGAGCTCGTGGAAGGGAGCGGGCACGGACGCACGGAGCCCCGGCCTGTGCCACCTCAGCTACTTTCAGTTTCCGTTTGAAACCCAAAAATCACAGAAGAGCTGTCAGATGGCAGCTGTGCAGTTGGTGGAAATGAGAATTCCAGATTTTATGCTAATTTGGTTTCAGGTTCCTTTGAACCTGCAGTTTCATGAGGCTGTGCTTGAAACGGCAATCTGTTTTAGATAAAAGAAGGGATTACTAAAGACTTTTTAGTTTTGCAAACATTTGCAGCCTCCCAAACGAAAGGGAGACATCAGATTGATTCTTTCGTTAACATTGTCATGTTAAGTTTTCTTCTGCTTCATCAAATGGAAAACTCTTCCTTATTTTGGCCGAGATTTTTCCGATTTCAGGATTTTCCCGTTGGTAGTCTTGATCTTTGTTTCAGTCGAGTTCCTTCTCTAACCTCAGGGTCCCCGTCATTCCCTCACGGAGGCAAGAAAGCAGAGGTGAAGCTCGTGGGAGCACCTTACCCGGGCAGGTGCACACCTGCTTCCTTGCTCTGAACATTGGAAGCGACCTAGATGGTTGTCCCGCTGACCTCTATCGCTTTGTAACGAGCTACAGATTTAATAACTGAACACACCTGTATTTATTAGCTCTCGATTTTGCCATTTGCTCAGGGCGCCTCCTCTCTCTTCCACATGGCCTTGGCTAAGGCAAGCTCAGCTGGGCTGGGGGAGCCAAAGCCACAATGTTTATCTCCACGGCTGGCAAGCTCCTACCGGCCCTTGGCTGGGAGCTCAGCCGGGTCTTTGGTCCCGAGAGCTGAATCCTCCATGCGGGGCTCCTTGGGCTTCCTCACAACATGGTGACTGGGTGCCGAGCAGCAAGAAGCAGAAGCTTCTAGGCCTTCCTAACGCCTGAGCCCTGAAGCTCAAGAACGTTACTTCCGCCGCATTCCCTTGGTCAAGACAGTCGAGGGTCCAGCCCAGACTCCAGGATAGAGGATGTAAGCGCCACCTTCTCATGGGAGAAGAGCAGACGCATACAGAGGTGTTAGAGGCCATATTTAGAGCATAGCTGCCACGATGATTGGCAGCTTAACTAACGATCAGTTTCCAAGAGAATTTACGTGCGTTCTCATGTTAGCCTCACGAAGGAGGGCTCCTGTGTTCTGGAAATCCTACACTGCTTGTGGTTTGTGGAGAGGTCTTTATAGTTTGTTTTTGAGATAATGTCTTCATTCTTTTAGTCGGCAGAGAGGTGAGTCATTCATTCATTAACTCATTGATCTGAGCAGTGTTTCCTGACCGTTGGCTTCTCGTAGGGCGTTCGTAGTAGATGTTAGGGGGAAGGACGATGGGGAGTGGGAGTGTTAGGGCACAGTCCTGGCCCTTAAGGGATGGAATCTTTGATCTCCAAAGCAGCATCCTGGGCCCACTAAGGCAAGGTAAGACCCGCAGGAACGACCGTGTCCAGAGGTGAGCCAGGAAACAGGTAACACATGTCAGACATCGTCCTGAATGTATTTCCCTATGGAAACCCTCAAGATAACCTGTAGTCTGGAGCAGAAGCAATCACTGGAGATTATACAGGACCAGAGAGGAATTAACGGGTCTTTGCAAGCATGTAGGCTTGCCCTTACCCTCAGTCACAGCAGGATGTGATCACAGCAGTTGGCGTTTGTACAGCCCATGACCATACCCAAAGTCTGCCCGTTTGATTCATGAAGCCACAGAGATCGAGTCTACTGTAACGGCCACATCAGAGATTTCCACTCCGTGCTGATGGTATGCGAGGGGCAGGGAGAACCACTAAGACCAGAATAAGGGTGAAAATCAGAAACATTCATCCACAGGAATGCTTTCAGGGAAGGTAAACCAAGGGAGTTCTTTGCAGTTCTGGCTGCCCACATAGTAAGTGCCCCAGCAACTGTCCAAGTCACTGAAACAGAAGAAGGAAGTGTTGTGTTCTTGCCCAACAAGAATTTCTGCAAATAAATATCAGGACCATCAGCCCAGTACCATATGCAGCTAAAATGAAAGCACTGAAGCTTTGTTAGGCCCACGTGTATTAGTCGACAGGGAGGATAGGATTTCCAGGGTCCTAAAGATTATCTATACCTGAGGTTACATTTTTCCTGGGCAAAAGAGCAAAGCCCTTGAGAGAAGGTTGTAAGGAAGGAAATGCTGACATGCAGTTGGCCACCATTTCTCACGTTACTTTTGCAGGTGACCTTAATATAGGGTGTCGGTAAAACCTGTGAAGGTCAACTACACACATACCTGCCTCTGTGAGCGCAGCCGAGACAGCCTGACCATGACCCTTTGGACCTTGGAAGCTCTCTACATTGTAGGTATATGGAAATCCAGGTTTGGCCAACGGAGTAAGGAATCAAGACTCACCCCATCATGCAGATGGCAGAACATGGTACAGTGACAAAGGGGCCGGACACACCTGTCAGAACTGCGACTCCGCATCAGATCAGGCCTCTAGACCCCAGATGGCGAACTCCTGGCCAGTAGGAAATGGTGTCACCGGGGGGAGTTGGCAACCAAAGCACAGGGGAGAGCCAGGAAGGCCCAGCCTCAGAGTCCGTATCTCGTGCTCGTCAGCAAAAAATAAGGTGCCTCTGGGCGACATGAGCTGGATACAATTTCCTTTTTCATTGCCTTTCTTTGTGGCATTGTCACATTCTGAATATTAATATTTTAATGTAGATTTGGTGGTTAAGTGAGAGATAGTTTATGGGTCTTCTATTTTTTTCCCTCTGTAGTTTATAGCACACTGCGAAGTTTGAAAGTAAAATTCCTTTTCTTGACTTCCACACTTGGAAAATATTTATTCTGCCCTGCGTCTCAATAGTACGCATCATAAACTAACCCGGGTCGGTTTATTTACTTCCCTCTGGTTGCGGCCCTGTGATCAATGGTAGCAACACAGGCATGTAATGGTGGAGGCTTTTGCTTTACAACAGCGAGAGCATGAGCTATTGTTGCCTTCTTTCAGAGTGATACGTAATGAAGCTTCCATGTTCAAATTGCCTGTGCGGAAGGGGCGGTGGCGAGGGGGTACGGAGCCTAGTAGCTTGGGGCCGAGGTTGACCAGCCGTGCATCACGAGGGGAGGCAGTCATGATCTACAGTTTAAAGTGATCTGTCCGATGCAGGAGAAATCCCTAGGACCCAGAAAGAGTTTTAATCTGGGCTGGACATCACAGAAGGCGTAATGTCAGGAGTCAACAGAGGTGGGAAGCAGGACAATGTTGGCAGTGGGGCAGCTTCCTGCTTCCTGGTGGTGAGCAACCTGTTGGCTCCAGCTCTCCAAACAAGGGCTGTTGGTCACCTGCCATGGGGAAGAGCAGCAGCCCCCGCTCCCGCTCCAGGCCAACCGCAAGTCTCTCCGGGCTCCTAGCAGTGTCCTCTGCCCTTAGCCTCTCTCCACTCTATCAGGGTACCCCAACGCCTGTCAGGCACCCCCAGCCCTACCAGCAGGCTGGGAAAACCTCAGCTGCCTATTCATTCTCTCTCATCTGTTGGCTATTGAGGGAGACCTCCCGGTACCGCGGTGGGTACCAGACAGGTCCGCAAATTCCACGATGTGAATTATGTCCGCAAGAAACCAGGTCGGTTTGGAAAGAAGGGATATAATGGGGAATAGGCTAGCATTATATCCTGACAAATGGATAATATTAAGTACCGAGAGGTCCAGACTCCTGTCCCTCATAGCGCTGCTACCCTCCGACGTGAGTAGAGTTGGGCGAGACCTAGTCCTCGATGGTCGAATTTAAAATCACATTGAGGGTGGTGGGTATCCCCCACAAAGAAAAGGAACAAAACCAGAAAAACATGCCTCTGCACCAGTAAGAAACTATTCCTGTGGTCCCGGATCACAGTGTGGGCCTGTTTAAGTCAGAAATTACAATTCAGTGCATCAAAATGACATAATTAGGAAGCACACTATTTTACGTTTGAAGAAGTTAAAACTCTTTCCATTAGGAGGTGGAGGACATCTGGAAGCCTGGTGAACTCCTGGAGGGTTTTGCTTGACTCAGGATTGATTTTACCACCTATCAAGAAGATGCACATGGCTCCCAACTCATCAGCCTTCTTAGTGATCCAAGCTTATACAGTCTCCTGTTTGACCCCGTCCAAAAGGGCTGTTTGCCTGTGTGAGTGGGGCTCCCTAGTACAGGTGGTGTGTTTTCTAGGACAGGTGTCATTCCTGATTTTCAGGGGTGGTTCTCGTGGTGGTTCTCCTCATCAGTGAGGTGGTTTGCGTCAAAAGAATCCAGCAGACGGCATGGCCAGTGGAATGGCCATTGCAACCGTACTAGAATATACTTTCGTTTTGTTGGCCTCCCCAGGAATCAGAAACAAGTGCCATCTTCGATCATGAGAGTCAACACACAGAGCCACTAAGTGAAAGGTGCCATTACAGACAGGCACCCTGGAGGTGTGGGTACTGTTGCCCCATACCTCAGATGAAGATGAAGAAACTAAGGTACGGAGAGTGGAGGGACTTTTTCCAGGGTCTCACGATGTCAACCAGACACTGCCTCTTAACCTCTACCCAAAGAATGGGTAGAAACTTGAATTCCCAAAACTTGTAGAGCTTTAGAATTTGAAAAGATCAATCTCTTAGAGACAGAGAAATAACCCAGGGGGTGGGGTGACCTCTTTCCCAAGGCGAGTTTTGAAGACAGAATCCTGGGTTTTCTCTTCTCTCTAGTGGTCTTCTTATACCACATAATTTAAAATACAGAAGCTCGAGGGGTTCCTGGCTGGCTCAGTCAGTAGAATGTGCAACTCTTGATCTTGGGGTCGTGAGTTTGAGACTCACGTTGGGCATAGAGTTGACTTAAAAAAATAAGTAAAATATAGAAGTGCAGACATTTTCATAAAGACCTCCTCTTGCTTAACCTCTCTCCACCTGCCAAGAGTCACCAACCATGTTCTGTTAGGGAATGCCTGAAGTTCATTATATTTCGGAGAGAGGATGCCACAAAACGAATGAGTTTTTCTTATAACAAGATGCTCTACAAAAGGCCAGAATTTATAAGAAATATTTTACCAAAAATTTTTTTAATCTCAGTCTGGTAATTTGTGATACAAATTGAACCAAATCACATTTTAAGCTTCAAAACTTTGCCATTTAACATTGATTTACATTGATTTGCCATTAGTTTAAAAACAAATCTTTAGCTGTATTGTGAGACTTGAGAATGATGACTCTGTATTTTAATTTTGCTTGGGTTTGGTCTGTGTTTGTTTGTTTTTAAGTTTTAGCTGGAAATCCTAAACTTGACTAAGGTCTTTGGTCTTATATTAAAATTCCTCTTTGTTCCTGAAATAACTGATCTAACGCTGGGAAGACCGTTGAGTCCATATTCTTGTTACCTGCATCATGTTAGGGTACCTGCCTTGTAAGACTTGCCTTCCTGAGATCCGGTTCAGAAGTGGAAGGTGATGTTAGAGAAGCCGTGAGTGCTTGGTATGTTAAGTCTTCTGAATATGACATAGTGGCTTCCAGCCACCTTTTTTCTTTTATTAAAGCTTCATTTATTTTAGAGAGAGTGTGCATGCACACAAGTTGGGGAGAGGGGCAGAGAGGGAGAGAGAATCTTAAGCAGACTCCCTGCTGAGCTTGGAGTCTGACTCAGGGCTCAGTCTCAGGACCCAGGAGATCATGACCTGAGCTGAAACCAAGAGTAGGACGCTTTACTGACTGAGCCGCCCAGACACCCCTGCCTGCCACCTTTAGGTGAAAATGACAATAAAGGGAAGCCAAGTTTCTCAGGGAAAAACCACCACCACCACCACCGCCAAGTGATGAATCTTGGTTCTTGAAAGTCAGACCTCTGACGGGGATCCAGCCACCCTGGGGTGATCATTCTTTTTCTTTTCCTTTCCTTCTTTCTTCCTTTCCAATGTTGATATTGATTCCCGTCCTTCCAGAAAGGAGGGGCCGTGGAACAACCCGGAAACCAATCAGAATGGACTCATGCATGTGTCTGGGGAGAGGCTGAGGAAGGGAGCCAGCCAGATGGTAGTGGTGGCCTGGCGGGGCCAGGGTCACAGGCAGGGGCCAGGGGACCAACTATGGACACAGTGTGTACACGCCAGTTCTTCGCGTTCTCTAGAGGCTTGGCCATTGGCGTTTCCACGTTCCTCCGGATTCCAAATCGTCAAAATACAGGGACACATGCAGCTTTCTCCCAGGCTTTTCTGAGATCCAATCCTTGATAATCAGATGACGGTCTAATGCAAGGCATGGTGAAGTGTCAGAAAGTCTGCCGCATAAAAGCTCTGCGGAGGGCTAAGTGCTTGTTTTCGTTGGTCAGCTAAGTTCCCCGTGCTTTTGTGCATCTCCGTTTACCCTGTGGGGGACCTGGCAGGAGCTCTGGCAATCTCTTCCCTGTAATATTGATTTTATTAGAGCAACAAGACAAGAAAAGCGTCCCATCCTGATTGCCCCAAAAGAAACAAGATTTTAATGTCTTTTCTTGAAAATTTAATGTTTGCCTTTGAGCTGTCTTCTTACTGCAGAAACCGCTTCAGCGTGAATGCCCCTAGCCTGAGGGCCTCAGCTGGGTTTTGTGACATCTTATAAGCAACTGGAAAATCCAAGTCCAAATGCATGTCTTTGGCCAAGGCACCCTTCCTTCTGACTTCTTTGGGGGTAGAGGTAGAGAAGAATGGCTGTTACATTATACACACACACACACACACACACACACATTTATTTATTTATTTTTAAAGGGCCTTTAGAAACACCACACAGTGCTACCAGCTGGGGAGGGGATCAGGCTCAAGAGAGAAGAGACCCCATTTCCAAAATCCCTTGTATATAGAGGTTAAAGAAACACATGCCATACAGCAAACACCCCCTCTTCTCCCTCTTGAGAGGTTTTTCAGGAGCGCCATGAAATCAAACTGTGATGGATGTTGAACTTCAAAGAGGTGAGGAAGGGACATTATTGCTTTAAGCCAGTCTCCATGGCATTTGTATGTGATGTACGTCTCTCCCAAGCCCCGTTCCTTCCTCTCTGCTCCACTGCGCTGCAGGTAATGGGCACCAGCAGGGACATCGGGAGCTGTGGGCTGCCCTCACTCCCCCTGGTGCTCCCCGCACCACCCTAGAACCCTCCCTGGTGTGAGCTCGCCTTGTGTGCCCCTTTCTTTTCCCTGGTGCTGGGAAATCACAGCAACTTTTCCTGGTCACTAAGGAGGGGCCCTGCCAAGCTGCAGACGTGGAGTTACAACTCCAGAAGTTTGCAGAGGGTCTCCTCATCCCCATGTATGGCCTAGTACCTTTTCGGGGCCTCTGTGGTCAAGAGAGCCGGTAAGGAGGCCAGAATTCTGCAGAGGGCCTCCCAGGCTAGACCGCAGGGAGCTGGGCATGCTCTGGGAGGAGTGGGTTATGCAGAGGAATCCACCCAACACCAAGTTCATGGGCATGGAGCCCCCATGCCTTCCTTTCCAGACCCTACAGGGGGCCCTGGGGTACACCGTGGCCATAAATGATAGAACGATAGTAACTGCGGCCCATTTCGTGAGGCTGCGTATCCTTTCATCCCTTCCCTGCATCTGGTGGACGCTGGGGGGACCGGCCGGCTGCACCTTTGCGGCTGTGAGGCCTACAGATGTCAGTGGATGGGAAGACTAAGGGGCCGGGGTGTCTGCGATGGCCCGGTCGTGGGCTCCATTGTCCCTGGGACTTAACCGACTGCATTTAGTCTTTGATCGTGCTGGGGTGAGGTTAGAGGAAGAGCTCTGTGTTCTGACACTAGACTCTGCCCCCCCCCGCCATGTTCTGCAGCGTACTTGTTGCTCTGTATTGAGCACCTACTGTGTGCCGGGCCGTCCCCGACGCACACCGCTCTGCAGCCCTCACAGCCGCGCACCGAGCCCGCTCTCGGCGCCGAGCGCGGCCCCGCCTCAGCCCAACCCCAGGCCGCGGGCCTCGTGGCCTTCGCCGGCCGCCGCGCAACGCTGGAAGCGGCAACCGCGGGGAGGGCGGGGAGCGCTGCAGTTCCCGGCGCGCCCGCCCGCGGGGCCGCCCGCCGTGGGGACCCGGGGCCCGAGGCGCGGGGGGAGCGACAGCTGTCGACGTCGCGCCCGGACTGCGCCCCCGCGGGGCGGCCCGGCGCCGGGGCGAGAGGAGGGGCGGCGCGGGGCGGGGCGCGCGGGGCGGGCCGGGGGAGGGGCGGCGGCCGGCGGCTGGGGCTCCGCGCGCCGAGGAAGTCCCGCTCCCAGCGCCCGAGCGTCTGCAGGAGGCGCGCTCGGCGCGGTCGGGGAGCGAAGTCCGGAGCGAGGCCCCCGGTGCCGCCGCCGCCCGTGCTGCCCCCCGTGCTGCCCCCCGTCCGGCCCGGGAGCCCGCGGCGGCCGCCGATGGAGTTCACTTGAGCCGGAGCCGGCGGCAGAGGCAGGCGCCGCAGCGGAGCGCGGCCCGGAGCCCAGCCAGCCCCGCGCCCCGCCGCCCGCCAGCCCCGGCCCGGAGGCGCCGTCGCCCCGCGCCGCCCTCCCCGCGCCCCTGCCGCTGCCGCGCCCGCGAGGCCGCCAGACAAGGGCTCCCGGAGCCGCGGGCTGCAGCGCGGCGGCGGCGGGGCCGGGAGCGGTCGGGCCGCGGCGCTGCTGGAGAGGCGGGACCCGCGGCCGGGGAGCCCGAGGCGGCCGCCGGGGAGAAGCCGCCGCCGCCGCCGCGCGCCCTCCTCCTCCTCCTCCTCCTCCTCCTCCTCCCGCTCCCTCCTCCCTCCCTCCGCACATGGTCTCCTTTGTCCTGTCGCCGCCGCCGCCGCCTCGCTCTTAGCTCCGCGCGCCGCGGCCGCGGCTCGGGCCGCTCCTCTCCGCCTCGCCCGGGACGCCGCTCGGCCCCCGCCGTGCCCGGCCGACCCGCGCGCCGTAGGAGCGGCCCGGAGGCAGCGGGCGGGCGCGGACCGGGCTTCCTCCGCCCCACCGCCCGGCCTCGGCGGCGCTGGATGTGCGGCGGCTGCTCCGGCGCGGACCCGGCCCCGCGCGCTCGGACCCCGCAGCGCCCCGAGGACGGACTTGGGGACGCGGCCGGAGCCGCGCGTTCCCTCCCCGTGCACTCGACCGCCTCCTGGGCGCTGCGATCCCCGCACCGGGGGCCCCGCGGAGGCACCGGACCATGAACTTGGGGCTGACAGCGCCGCTTGACCCCGTGCGACCAGGTAATGCGGCCCCGGGGGCGCGGCCCCTCGCCGCCCGCCCGCGCTCGGAGGGGAGACGGCCGGGTCGGGGGTCTTTGTTGCGGCGGCCGGGCCGGCGGGCAGGGGCGGCGGGGGCGGGCGCCTCGCGTCTGGCGCGCCCGGGCCCCCCTTCGTCACTCCTCCTCCCCCCGCCCTCCCCCTGCCTCCCCCGCCGCCCCGCCGCCCGCCTTTGTACTTTCCTCGGGGCCGGCGGCCTCGGCCGGGAGCGGCGGCGCGGTCGTGCCGGGCGGGGCGGGGGCGTGGGGGCGGCCGCCGACCCGGCGCCTCCCGTCCCGAGGGGCTCAGGTGACCGGGGCCGGTGGCGCGGCGCGGGGCTGCGGGGCCGGGGCGGGGGTCCCGCACGCGGTGCCCGCGGAAGCCGGCGGGGCTGGGGCTCGGGGCCGGCGGCAGCGGCTGCAGGAGCCGCGCGGAAGTTTCGGGGCGGCTTTCGGCCTCCCCTGGGCCCCCTCCCGCGGCACGCTGCAGGGGGGCTCCCCGGGGTCTGCGGCCGGGGGAGCGGAAGGGCCCGGCGCCCGCGCGGGTGCGGAGGCCGGTGCCTGCCCTGTGGTCCCCGCGCGTTCCGCGCCTCCGCTCGGCTCCACCAACTTTCCGCGGCCGCCGAGCCGCTCGTGCGCGAGGACGGACCCAGCCCCAGCGCGGCGCGGCCGGCGCGGTTTTCGTCGTCCGCCCCAGCCAGCCGCTTCCCGCCCTCGCCCTCCGCGCCCAGCCCGGGCCTGCGACCCCGGCGTGCGCAGGGCCGGGGGTTTCCGGAAGGACGGCGGGAAGCTGCGGGGCCTGCGGGCGGTCGCTCGCGTGCGGGGCAGAAATAGCCGTAAAAGTTAAAAACAGGCGAGACCGGCCGCGAACGGCCCCGGGAGCGCAGGGGATCGCGGGCTCCTTCCCCAGCGCCGCGGACCCGAGCGCCCGGAGCCGCAGAGCCCGCACGAGCGCCTGGGAGGCGGAAGCGGACCTGGGAAAGTTCGTGCGGGAAATGTGGACCGTTTTCCTGCAGTTTCCACTCTGGTCTCGGGCCGAAGAGCCGTTCTCGCTCGTCCAGGGCAGGGGCCCGCCATCGCCTCGGCCACCCGGGCGGGAGGCGGGGGACCCAGCACCCTGCTGGGATGAGGCAGCGCCCCGGGTGCCGAGGCCTTCCGGGGGGTCCCTTCCCCGCTGCAGGCCGCGGCGCCGCCGGCGCGGTCACGCGTGGTCCCCTGGGACCTGCCGGTTGGCGTCGCAGCGGGCACAGCCTCCGGCCCGCTTCGGGGCGAGGACCCCTAGCCGCCTCCGGCGATCGGGGCGCCCTGCGCGGCCCGCCAAGGCGGCCGCCGCCGGGAGGAGTTGCGGACAAGCGGAGGCCGGTTCACCTGCAGCTCTGCCGGGTTTGCCCGCGCGTCGCACGGCCCGAGCGCGAACAAAAACTCAGTCGGAGCCGCTTCCTTCCCTTACTTGGGGTGCAGTCATGTGTCGTCCCGTTTCCTTGGGCCAGCGAGACGCCTCTGAATAAGCAGTCCCCGTATCTGCGAGGGTTTTTGCGCTTTTAAGATGACTTCATTCCTGGGCCTTCTTTTTTTTCCTTCTGAATATTTCAGCTGGAGTTTATTTTTCTCAGCTATGAATTTAGCACAGCCCTTCCCGTTTGAACGAAGAAGTGCTTTCTTTTCATCCAGGAGTGGTGACATGCTCTTATCTCAGAGTTTCAGCAGGGGAAGCTCACGTTCCTAGAAGCCTGGCCTGGTATCACGATGTAACAACCCTATTCCTGTCATTTTGGCCTTCGTAACAATCCTCTTGATTTGCTTAATGGATATCTTGTTTCCCTCCGAATGCCACACTTGTTTTTTCCGGAGGCTTATTTTTATGGGAAGCTATTATCGTACACAATTTAAATTTAATTACCTTTAAGATGTCAGGAAGGCCTTTGGCATATTTTCTATTCATGCAGAATTTTTTAAAAAGCTCTCCAGGATTTATTTTAAACTGTTTATGCACAAACGTGTACGCAGTCCCACACTTTACTCCTCCTTTTCTTTTTCTCCTGCATCCTTAAATTTTCCGAACCATCCCCTACGGAAGCTTTAAAGAAAAAAAAAAAAAAAAGGAAAAAAATCCTCATAATGAAAATATTTTATGTCTCTCTGTATCCCTTGCATCAAGAACTAGAACACGTTGCCCAGATAGACACAAGAATATCTGTTTTTCATCAGCGTAGCACAGAAAGGCTAAATTGAGTATCTTCTTTGTCCCCCAAAGCCAGCCCCCGAGTCAGGCTATGTGTACTTCAGATACACCCTCCCCGTATTCCTTACAGTCCCCTCTGTATTTATCCAACATCCTATGCTTTGCTTTGTCAAAACATGCATCTCTATGTATAAAGTGTGAAAGGCAAGTAATTTACAAGGGTTGCGTGGGAAAAACGGCAGAGACCCAACATCGCCATTGTAACTTGAAATGCAGATCCGTCTTCGAATTCCATAGTGGGGATGCCGATTTTCGGTTCAATTGTTTAAATCCTCTAGAAATTCTAGAAATATTCCCTGCTTCTGCAACGTTGCAGCGTTCCCTACAAACCAACTTCTGTTTATTTTCCAGCATATGAGTGTATAATTTACGGTGGCTTTGCTCTCACTGTTCAAACAGGCTTCTTTCACTTTCCTTGAGCCCCTGTAATAATTAGAATACAGGATTTCTGGAAAATGGAAAGGCTCTAGTGCTGATGGCAGGCATAGTCTCCGGCTGTGGGCCGGGTCAGCTTGCTTCTGTTTCAACACCAAGGTCATCCTGGTTACTGGGAAGAACAGGGATCTTGAGGTCATCGGATGAATCTTTAAATTAATCTCTGGAAGTGCTAGTCAACACTTTTTAGTGAGGAAGGGCTTAACGTTAAATAATAGGCATTTCTGGTTTGTGAAAGAAAACTGAAAAACAGGCATGTCTGCACGTATCACGGGGAAAAAGTGCCATTTCTAAAATAATGATCTGTCAACGAAATTGCAAAATCACTATGTGAATGAGCTGAATTGCTTTGTGTATCATCTCATAGAAATATGTTTTGCACAGATAATATGTCTAATAAGGACACGTTTTTGAAAATCAAGATTTTTCCCCCAGCACAGAGCTGCACTGCAGGTCCATCTCCTGCAGTCAAACAGCACCACCTTGTGGACAGTTGGGGGAAGCAGCTGCTTTCCCCTCCGGCTGTTCTAAAAATGTAGTGAATTGATTTAAAACTCACGGTAGTGATGATGCTGGTGGCGGTATCTGTGACCGTAATAACATTTTTTCTCCCTCTCTTGTTTTTCAGGCATCAGATGCCAGCTCTGAAAAACTCTTCAATACTGTTATTGTAAACAAAGGTAAGACACCGGAATTCCGAGCAGTGGCTGGGTTTGGGTTTTTGTCTCATTGTCATTGCCTAAGAAGTCCGAGTAAAACACAGTCTTTCTGTTTTTCGTTCTGGAGCCGCTGTCCATATTTTGTGTTTTTGCTGGAGACAGAATCCGTATGCTTCTGGGACGTGTGAAGGAACGGTTTATTGTAACGGAATACGCTGAATCCTTATTCAAATTGATTGGACGGAGAAATCACCCCCCCCCCCCCGTGACGTTAATGTAACGTAGGAAGCCGTCACGGAGAGTAAGAGTTCTCAAAATGCCTTGACTTCATTGTTACTTATCAACTACCCAGCAGTCAGAGAACCATAAACAGCTGATTTGTTCTGCGGTCTCCAGTTACCCGTGGGTGTTTAGTATGCACGGGATATGGCCATAAACCAAGCCTTACTCTGCTGTGGGCTTTCTGGAAAGTTAATAAACGAGCAAGAAGGCAAAATTTAAATATGTGCTATCCCATTAATTTCTTCCCAACTGCAGTACGGACTAAGAGAGGCTAATCATGGAACAGTGCATAAAGGGAAAACTTCTCTTAAATCATTGCCAATAGGTTTCTGGGCAGTTTTCATTTGTAGCAGTGTTGTTGGAAATAATGAAACGTAGGGGAGTCTCTCATCACTGGCGATACAGAGGTGTGTAATTTGGAAGGTGTAAGTGATATAAACCGTTCCATCTTTTCCTCTTTGCCGTGGAACCTGATTGAGGCGCTGGTGTGGTGATTGCTAAGTGGAGGTGTGCTTTCTGGGGTCATCTCGGGTCTGCGGTTACACGGCAGAGTCCCAGTAGCGCTTGAACAGAACCGGGCCTCCCTTCGTAAAGGGGCGACGTTGGAAGCCACTTCCGACATCCTGTCCTGCGCCTCGGCTAGCATTTTTGCTCACTGGTTAGTAAGACACGTTTCCAAGTGCAGCAATTTTGGGCTCCTGGATTATTTTAGAATTGGAACCCACTGCAGTTTAGAATCGTACGTTATGTTTTGCGTTCCCCTGAGGTGTATGTGCTGCTGTGATTGCCGTTCCTCCCAGAGTTACTGTCACATTGAATTTTTATCTTTTTTATTGCGTAATGGACTATTCCAGTTTTATATTTCATCATATTTTTTGATGGACGGAAAGTTTGTACCAATTTGTTATCCATGATGCTAAAAGCCCAATAAAAGACGGGTGCAGCTCACAGCATACAGGGCATCTCTGCGAAAATGCCAGTTGTTTATTGCTCGTTTTGATGAGGGAAGAGGATGGGGTAGACCCTGGTGGATCTGGGAGAGAGCAGTGGGGAGGAGGAGGAAGAGGAAGAGGCTAGCAGGACAGGTTCCCAAAAGGTCTTAGGTGTCTCAGTGACCACTGGTTCCCCCTCCCCCCTCGGGGACCTCCGGCATCTAAGCCGCCCCTCCCTCTTCTGCTCTGTAGCTCCAAAAAGCTCTGGAATGTCTTTACCCTTCGGGGGATTGGCCTTAGAGCGGGAGCTGGCCCTGGGACCTGCGTTCAGGCCCTCGCTGCCCTCCCCGAGTTGAAAGGGTCTCTTCAGGGAGGTTGAACAGTGCGTGATGAGAGTCCCGCCCCCCCAGCCCCGACGCCCCCACTTCTGTCCCCCTTCCCTTCCCAATCAAACGTTTCCCACATTCTTATTTTTGTTTACTTACAGAGTGTGATTTGTGGCATCCTATTTGGTTGTGAATAGCCATCCCCCTGACAGGGTGCCTTTCTTCTGAGCTGCTTTTCTGGGGGTGATTTAGTTGCCTTGAAAGGATTAACGTTTCTTTGTGTATACTAAAATCAACATAGGCTTTTTCTGAGCTTTGCTTGGGAAACCATACACAAATAAGCATTTTAGTCGATGGCAGATTATGCCTTTGCCCCTTATTTCCATCAAAATGGCCTTTCTTTTCTCCTCCCGAGTCTCCCTTAATGCCTTATGCTAATTCCTGTTGGTAACATGAATGACAAGGGAGGTATCAATGCAAATCCAGGTGCGGTGAAGTCGACTGGCTGGTCCCCGGCCCCGCCCTCCCCCTGGAGAGAAGGAGATTAGGGGGGCCAGGGAGGGGAGAAAGCTTGGGGACAGTTTTGTTAAGGGGATTAGTATTCAGGCTGCTAAATATCAGGAAAACAACTTCAAAAAGCGATTCATTGTGTAGTGATAATGTCAATAATTGCTTCGAGACAGGTGCACGGAGTCCCGATCCCTGCCTGTGGGTTTTGCTCTGTTTTTACTCCGGGTGGTGGCAGGGTTTACCGGATGGATGGGTGACGAGGCCTTCAAGGAACTGTCAGCTTCATGCACATCAAGTTCAAGTTCCCCTTCGAGGCAGCCGGCCTGCCTGCAAGTCAGGTCTCCCGTCTCTGTGCGGTATTCTTAGCCAAGAGCACCAAAAAGCGTTTGGAAAGAAAGGGTGGATTTATATCGGGTCACAAACGCTACGGGCAGAAGATTGAACAGCCCGGGAAGAGGGCAGGGACACGGGCACGTGCACGCCTCCCCCTCCAAATGTTGGAAGCTACCTCTTGCCTCTCCCTCCCGGGAGCCCCACCGCGTTCTAGCCTTCGAGAAGTGTGGCTGGGAGCTGCTGGGGAGATGACGCTGCGGAGCCCGGTGGCCAGGCAGATTTGGTCCATAAAATTTCTCCGCGGGAGGGAATCTCACAAGCTGATTGTGGTGGGGGCGGGGCGGGGTGGGGGTTGGGCGCAGCCCGGCTGTGGGGCTGAGCAGTCTGGGGACCAGACTCCAGCTGAAACCACGGGGCCAGGACTCAAGTCCTGTCAGTCTGTCTGAGCTTCGGTGAGCCATCTCACCTGGTTAGGTGACAGTTGTCAACCATCTCAGGACCCCCGGTCTCTGGTAGGGACGAAACAATGTGTCGGGAAGGGGGAGGGGCGGAAACAGCAGGTACACGGGGCTTCCTTTGACTTTTCTTCTATAGAGTCTGTCCGGTTTGAGAGAGAACCGGGACGTTCTTGTGTTTGGGTGATGCGAATCACTGCTTTCTTCTGGTGCCTTTAATTTCCCGTTGTAAAAGGAGCTAATCAGACAGTTGCTTGCGCACGCCCAACGCCCGGTGAGAGCCTCGCCTGTCAGAAGAGCTGGGGAGGTGAGCCTCGAATTACAGGTTGTGGGGCTGTGGACACGCAAAAGAAAACAAAAAAAAGAAAAAAGGCTTTAACTTTAATCAAGGTCGTGGTTGCCTTATTTAATCTTCATGTGTTTAAGTGTTTACAGGATGTTCATGGGAATTTTATGAATCCTTCTGTCTTTGTGAGTCAGCCATCTGCCAAAGAAAAAATTAATTTTCCCAGGGAGACAGACGTACGCAGAGAGAGACTAACTTCTTGTCCATATTCAGTTGGTTGAGCTGCTTTGGGAGCAACAGGATTCGAACCCCAAAGTCTGGACCATGGAAACTTCGGAGGAACCCTGCGGTCAACCCAGGGTCTCCTGCCAGTACTTACTACCCTGTCTTACCCCTTTGAGGTCCTCCTCGCTGGTGGTTTTGCCACTTTGCCGTATAGTCAGAAATGCAGGAAACGAGGGCTTGGCGGTAGGGGACCATCTGGCCGAGGTGGTTGATCTCCCTCAAACTCTGGGCGCACTCCAGGGCAGAGCTACCTGAGGGGGAAAGCAGCAAAGAAAGGGAAGCCTGTCAGGGAGGCAGGTGTTCTCTGGAGCCCTCTGTTTACAGGGACACCAGCCCTGCTGTGGGTCCACGTTCCAGGCTAGGGAAAGACGAAAGACCTGGAATCGCTGCCCCGTCTAGGCCCTGGAACCCTCTTTTCCAGGATCTCGCCTGAAGCCAAGGCAGGTAGAGCAGATGGGAGGTGGTCACAAGGTGACGTCACCCCACGACTTGCTCACCCCTTCTCTCTTCCCCTTTGTCTCACGTTGTAGTGTTGGGCCCTCCAGGGGACGGGCCTTCCCTCCCCCCAGCCACCTGTTAGAGAGCTGGGCCCAGCCTAATGGAGGTCTTTGAAGTTCTAAAGTGGAGACTGTCCAGGTGGGAATGAGGCCCTTTGCTCCCGCCTGCTGTGAGCACCCAGGGTCTACCGAAATGCCAAAGGTGCACCCACCCAACCTCCTCCTCCGTGGGACCCCACCCCTGAACCCAGGTCGGCCGCGGGAAATTCTGATGGACACGAGCCCACGATCCTGAGCACCAGATGGAACACCGGGGCCTCCTTGAGCTCTCCCTGACCAGAGCTGTTTTTCCTCTTCCAGGCCTTACCAGACTATAGTGGACACACAGCCTGTGTGTGGGGTCGATTTTGCACTGAGGGTTTCCAGGGGGCACAGATGAGGTTAGAGCCTTGAAATCAGTGAGGCCTTTTGGATATTTTTGGCAGTGTGGTTTTACCAGCAGCAGAGAAGGAAAACCTCTCTACAAAGATTGGTGGAGGGGCCCCTGGGTGGCTCCGTGGGTTAAAGCCTCTGCCTTCGGCTCAGGTCGTGATCTCGGGGTCCTGGGATCGAGCCCCACATCGGGCTCTCTGCTTGGCGGGGAGCCTGCTTCCTCCTCTCTCTCTCTGCCTGCCTCTCTGCCTACTTGTGATCTCTGTCAAATAAATAAATAAAATCTTAAAAGAAAAATAAAAAATAAAAAGATTGGTGGAGATTTGAGAAGATGAGGTGGGAAAAAAGCTACTAGAGGTAGATTCTGCTTGGTGGGATGAAGTTTGGTGACTGGGCACCTAATAAATTCTTCAGTGGCGACCGTCTCCCCTCATTCATTATGTGTAGACATAAAAGCAGAATTCTTTGGTTTGGTGACAGGAAAGTTAGGGAAGAGTTCTGTTACTTCTGGGGCCACCGTTGGCTCTTAGGAAAAACCCATTCCCTAAATAATCCTGTGCTTGCTTTTTTGATGGAAAACAATACCGTTGACCAGGGGCATAGCTCTCTTTAAAAAAGAACAGATGGGTGTAGAGTTTGAAACCCGGTTATAAGGAACCTGTGGAGATCGTCTCACAGTTCCTCGAGGGGTGTTGGGTTCAGGTGTAAGGAAGACGGGACGGAAGGGACATTTCCCCTGTACAGAAGAGGAAACTGAGCCGATGTCAGCTCTGTGAATTCGTTCCATTTTTATAATGTCTTAAATCCTAGATAAGGGACACACAGACCCTTTTTCTTTTTCTTTCCCTGGACCTGCTTTGTACCATTTCAGAGCAATTTCTTGGGTCTTTAGGAGACGTCTGATGTGTGGGAAATTAAATACTATTGAAGGGTAATTGGTGCTTGATTCAGACAAAGGAGTTATGAGTGGTTGAGGTCCTCCTACCCTACACCGCAAATAGCAGGCAATCAGCCCCTTTGTAATGGAAATTGACCTTCCTATAGGAGCCAGACTCTCACGTTACAGAATTTGTTGTATAGAATTATGCCTTAAAAATTTTTTGGAAACAGGTGCTCTCTCCAGTGTGTGTGAAACCAACCAGGAAGGGCCTAAAAATACTGCAGGTTGTGAGGAAAGGGTTTTCCTCTGGATGTCTTTCCATTACCTGTTGACTGGTCTTCCCCGGGCCTTAAGGTGGGGAGATGCTGGGTAGTTACTGGATCCTGTCCCTGGAGTTTGAGGACAAGGGTGGACGATTTGCTGAGCGAGCACACTGGTCTCCCTGGTGTTTTGGGAGAACCTTGGAGAGCTTTGACAGTGAGGCCAATCTTCCACATGAAAAGTAGGCCAGATCCTTGGGTCCCGCGCACCCCCGTGAGCTGGAGGGGATGACAGCGTAACCCATCTCCCCACCCCCGCCGTTCAATCAGATGATCACACTGCACTCTGATTGCCTTCGAGCCCACTAAAGATCTCCTCGCCTGCTTTGTCCAGCTGATCGCCGCCTTCCTCTGGAAGAACTTTCTCCATACCCGGCAATATGGGCCCAGAAGGCTTCAGCGCTGCCAGGGCCCTCCCTCCAATTCATTCTCATTTAGGGTTTCTCTTCATCAACGCTGCGGAATTCGGTTGTCTCAGAAAGTGCAACACACGCGTGGGCAACTGTTGGGATAAAAAACACCACGTCGGCCCTGGGGAATCTTCAGGGAGCGGCTCCCCGGCAAAGGGCCTCGGCACGGGTACGACTTCCAGGAAGAGGGCTCAGCCCCGGGCCTGCGGTTTCCTGCACGTGGGAAGCCTGTGGCCATGCCCCGGCCTCTGGATTATTTCTAGTTTCTGACAACTGCAGAAAAATGTTGTTTTCTCTGAAAATGTGTGTTTATTTAACTAGGTTTCTTTTTGCCTCACAATCTGGATTCTATCCAGTCAGTTACCACTCCAATTAACTAACAATTATTTAACATTAACAGTAATTACAGACGCCAGTTAAGCGCCTACAGATGTCAACTGTTAGCTTTGTACCTAATCACTCAATGAAATGGAGAAAGTTCAACAAACATCAATTAGCCAAGCAATTAGTATGAGTTAGGAAAGAGCATGTTATCATGTGTGAGCTGATTCAATTTATTTTATTTTGGCAGTAAAACACACACAGGCAAGCGGCAATAAGTTCCTCCGATAAGATAAAACGCTATTGTTTTGCATCTTACACGAGAATCCTTTCCTTTCCTGTGCACCAGTCAAATACACTCTTGCCTGGAATTTATTGAACAAACAGCATTTGTCTCAGTCGCTCAGAAAGCCCGGCAAGTGCCCAGGCTCAGGAAGCAGCTTTGGTGCATGATGGACCTGGCGAATCCGCCGCGTGAGGACATGTCAGATTGCGGCAGAGACGACCGACTCCCACTCAAGGAATCTCCGCGCATTTCCGATTCTCACAGGTTTATTCCCAAACCGGCGGTGCAGTGAGCGCATCAGGGATGGTGTTAATTTCACGGGGCCCGAACTGTCGCTCTGCTGTCTTCGGTTTCGCCCCGGGGCCAGCGTCAACGTGTTTCACGCTCTCGCCCGGCCCGCACTTTGGGGGGAAAAAAGGCGGAAAGGGCTCTCAGTTGGAGACCTACTGTGTGAAGGCACCCACGACATAAAAACCTCCGGGGTCTTGATTCAGAGATTTCCGCACGGCTCCTGCACCCCTGCCCTGCAGACGTGACTTCCGTCAGCTCGCTGGGACGGTGCATTTCAAGGCCTGGTGGTGTACGGTGGCCCCAAAGTCGGTGTTTGGAGGTTCGTTTTACCTCCAGGTGGAACGCTGGTCCCTGTAAGGGGTGGTGCCTCTGGTTCCCCTCCTAGAAACGATGTCTTACTAACTCTTGAAGCCCGTGGACAGGCGTGGAAGGAGCCCGGCTTTCCTGGGGTGCCGTGTCCGGTCACCGTGGACGCTACGAGCAGAATTTTCCATTCGCGCAAACCTCGCAGCATTAACGGAATCCCAGAACTGGAACATCACGATTCTGCCTGTGTAGCTTAGGGTGGGGAGCCCCCGTGGCCGTGTGCTTTTTTGTTGTGACCCTCGTTACCCACGTCCGGCACTACAGCAACAGGGACCGTCCTGGCTGGCTCCGAGGGATGTCTTTGCCCGTCAGTCCACTGGGACTCTGTCCATCCACTGCTGCGCGTCGGGCCGCGGGCTTACAAGCTTCAGTGTCAGCTGCGGACCAGCTGCGCTCTACCTTGTCTTGTGCTGGGACCCAGCCCCAAACGGCAGCCCCCGTTGTGCCGATGGCTAGTTCGCTTGGTCAAGGGAGAAGAGCGGGAACAATGCATCTCCGAGTTTCAGCTGGTGCTGGTTCTGGCCTCCTCCTCGGCCGGCACAGGTCCCCAGGGCTTCCTCCACCGCATTGTTCTGGGCTGTCTGACATGCCCAGGACGTGGGGAGGATCCTGCCCTCAGTGGGGGAGGGGCTCACCTAGGCCTTCCCGGTGGCCCGGGTGTCCCCCAGCATGCCAGCACCCAGGCACAGCTCGTCATAGGGCCACTAATGTGCTCCCCTGGGATAAGGCCGTATCCCTCCACGTTTGTACCCCCCGCCCGCTCCTGTGCCCGTCCAGGGACCGATCTGTACCTTCAGCCGGATGTTATTAGAAGCGACTTCGGGTTTTCGAGCGGGGGCACTTCCCTAGCAACCGATGACACAAGCACGAGGCCCAAATGCGCGCGGAGGCGGGAGGGGGGCCTGTTAATAAGGAGGAGTGTTCTGTGGGCGCTCACATCTTCCCTGACCCTCGTAAACCTTGTCTCACGAAGGAGGAGGCTGAGAGCACATCATCGCTTTCTCTGAGAGCCCTTCTGGAGAGGGCAGCGTCTCAAGTGTGCCTGTTAATAGACTCGTGTGGGAGGCGGTTATATTTGGATGCCTTTAAAAGCCACTTGGAAAACATTTTCCCCCTCTTATCTATCACCTTTCACATCTCTCAGCAGAGTAACACTAAAACCTAATTTTAGCCAAGATTACATCACGTTCTCATGATCTGTGTATGGCCGGGAGAGGCTTTTCCATAGTAAAGCGCCTCCCGCGGAAAGCCCAGCCCCGTCATTCCTCTCCTTCCGTGTCAACCTGTGATTTCGCCGAGCGCCGACGGGGCTCTGGGGGCTCCTTGCCCGAGCCTCCTGGATGCATGAACTCGGTCCATGAACTCAGTCTGACAAGGAGTCCTCCCCTGAGATCGGATGCGTCCGCTGTTCAGTGGCTGATGTCCCTGTCGCTTCCTTCCGGGGGCTGAGCTGGAGGCCCTGAAATTCGGCCTTTCGTTCACCAGCGGCCGTGGAGCGCCTGACTCTACGGCCCGCTCCGGAGATCCGGCAGCGCCCAGGTCACGCCAGACCCACGGCCCCGACTGCGGGAGCTTAAACGGAGTTCACGACTCAAGGCACTTTGTTAAATGGCCCAGTTGGAACGAAGCCACTCAACTAATTAAGGAAAAAAATAACAACCTTAATAAGACTTTCTTAGGAGGAGAAGGCGGTCCAAAGAGCCCTCCGGGGTCAGCAGAAGGCGTCCCCCTTCCAGAGAGGGCGCGGATTTGCCGACTTGGGTTAGACTAAAACCTGCCCCTTTGAGAATTTCATTTTAAAAACCTGTCCGGTTGTGGCATTACTTAGGCCATCGCAGAGGCTGGGGGAGCATTGTAAAGTTCTGGGTGCCGCCTACCAGTCCGGCCTTCCCCCCATATTTTCCCATTTGGATTCTGCTGCTCAAACCTCTGCTGCATCCGCATATCACGGTGGGGGTCCGGGAGTCAGCACGGCTTGTAACCCGTCCGGACGGCTTGGTTTTCTCGTTGGTGACATGAGAAAGTTGGATGGACTCCAAGATCCCTTCTGGGTCTAAAGGCCAAAGTTTGCCTCTGAGGGCTCTGGGTCTTTCCAGAGCCCGGAGCGTGTGTAGCGGGCATACGTTTCCCCGGATGGCTGTGAGTGGGATCGTGGACACGCATATTTGAAGGGAATGGTGACTGGTGGCCAGTGCGGTGACTTCAGTCCCCAGCTTGTGAGCAGGGACGGGGCAGGGACGGGGCAGGGTACAGCTCTCTCCTGTCCAGGAGATTCTGTCTCTGAGAAAGAGCTTAGAGGTAAGAGGGGGTGAAGCTGGGGGTGGGGGGCAGTAAGGAAGACGGGAAGGGGTGAGGCTCAGCCTGCTGCAGTTTGAACACCGGCTGCCAGGTGTTCCCTTCCAGAAGGTCTGCACCTCGGGTGACGTGACACGCCGTCTGCTGTAATAATTGTTTATGTGAAGAACTTGGGTGTCAGGTTCCCTTGTCCTTGACCTCTCGAGGGGGATGGCCGACCATTTCCAGGGATTGCTGTGGGTGGCTGAGGGGAGAGGCAGGGGTCAGCTCCCAGAGCGAGGCCCTGTCTTAGGGCACCCCAGGGGCAAGCGGCCAGGCGGCTTGTCTTTCTAGGAGTGACTCATTTTACCAACTCGAAGGGAAAAGGGGTGGACTGTTCTGGATCATGGAGGAAAAGTCGCCACCTTGCCACTTGTCTTCCGCTGTGAGCAGACTCTGGCCTGACGCAGTCTGACTTCGTGCTTCTCTTTTGTTGGGAGGAGATGATCCCAGGGACCTCGTTCGTGCGAGCACGCCTGTCGTTCCTGGACTTTAGCCGATTGGCTCTTGTGAACAGGTGTGAGGAGCTGGGTTGATTCTGCGACCCCCAGACCTGTCTTGTGTCCCTCACGAGGATTGTCTAGAGTCTGAGAGCTCTGGAAAGGGAGAATGTCACCACGGACCGCTGAGGGTCTTGGAGACCAATTTCCTGGGTTAGAAGCAGGGACACAGCGTCTGTGGGCTCTGGTCGAATGTTCAATTCTAAGCTAAATTCCGTGGTTTCGGGTTTTGTAGCTGCCATAGGGCCACGTCACCCTGGGTAGTGGCGTCTTCCCAAGACCTTAGACTTCAAATCAAACTGTCCTCTACTCCCATGGGAAGGAGAAGCTCCTGACTTCCGTAGGTGGCTTGGGGACAGCTGGTCAGAGCCCGGTTGCCCGTTGCCACTGTGGCCTCACCAGCCACGGGTGGCCGATCTTTGCCCGAATCCCTGTCCCCCCCACCGCCTTGCCACGGGGGCCGCACTCCCCAGATCGCACTGATGCTCAGGCTTGTGCCCGCCTCCCTCATACCTCCTCGGGCCCCTCCGGCTGGCGGCAAGACAGCTCTGATGCCTCCTCCTTCTGTTTTAGCTCCAGGACAAACTCGAAAACTGCCGACTCTCAGGTTTTCTTGGCATTTTAAAAGTTGAGGCCGCCTTTCCGAGCCTCTCAGCATCCTGCCACATACCGTATCTTATTCAAATATCCTAATTGCCACCCGGGCTTCTCAGCCGCTCATCATCCCAGCCCCTAACTGACAAAGTAGAGCTTCACCTGAGGGCCTCATTATGCTGCCTGTGCATCGGGCCAAAAATACCTCCACGAAACCTGCCCGACACCCTGGGCTTCCGAGTGACAAATAATTGGGTGAAACAAACACGGGGTGTGAGCAGCTGCCATGGGCGCGGGCGCAGGGGGTTGGCCTGGGTCGTGTCACAGCAGCTCTTTGAACAGAGGCTTGTGCTAACACCAGAGAATGGCAGCTTTGGAAACGGCGCGCTGGTTCCCGCTGACAGTGAGGCCTCTCGTGTGGACCGTGACAAGCAGCTGTCACTTCCGTGCAGGGGAACAGCTGACTTCCTGCGGCGGGGCGGGCGGGGGCAGGTGAGGCTAGATGGTGCAGAGAAGCTTCTCGAGCTCGGGCCACCATTAGCAGCGCAGGCCGTAAAACACAGCGCGCCTCCGCAGGTCTCTCGTGACTCCTTTGGGACCCTCCAAGAAAGGGTGGCAGAAACCGCGTTGGGTCTTCCAGGATAGCACCAGGGGCGTGCGGGCAGAGCAGTGCAGGGCAGGGCCCAGCCCCCCAGCCCGGCGTGGCTCCAGATTTCACTCAGAGAATGTGGACCCGCCCCCCGCCCTCCTCATTCTCCTGGTGTGTCATGGATTGGGCCTTCCGACCCAGGGCTGGGTTTACAGAATATGGAAGGGCAGAGTCTGTGCTGAGCGGAAACTCACTAAAACGGAGTGGGTTGGATGGGATTCGGGGACAGCACGGGGTCTGGACCCGCGGTTCTCCAAGGGTGGTCCCTGGACCAGCCCTAGCAGCACCCCCTTGAGCAGTAGTTAGAGATGCAGAGTGTCCTGTAGAGCGGGAAACTCCAAGGGCCGTGGCCCATCGGGGTGTTTGGAACAGGCCCACAGGTGATTCTTGGCAGTGAGGTTTTCGTGAACGCTCAGGGGGTCCCCAGAGTTCCTCAGGGGAAATCCACACTCTTCTTAAATGGGGAATAGGTCTCTTCATCGTCGGGCAGCCTTTTCCCTTACGTCTGACATCAGAGGCACCAGATCTGTTGAGGGTCACACTGCGGACCCACCGTGAGCCTCTCGTCGTGGATTTGCAACCTTACCCTCTCGGCTGGGACACAGACCCCCTCGTGTGCAGGGTGTCTGGTGGATGCTAGGCCTGCAGTTGGGGCCATATTACCAAGGGAAACGTTCTTGGTATAATGGGGTTTGGAGCCATGACCTTGGGCCAGTGACCAGCCAAGCTAATTAGCTCAACCGCTTCTCAAAGACAAACAGTTCTCTCCGGTTCCTGGTTGGCCCATGCTGCCTCCCAGACGCGCGCCTGCCACCTGTAGGAAGGTCACCACGATGCGAAACACACAACTGCGGTAGGCGTGCCGTGCTTCCCAGTAACCGTTCGTTCAGCAGACTACCGTGTGAGGTCTTCATTACGCTACACGGCCAGGATCGTGGAATTAATGGAGAGCAGTGTTTGGAAATCTGCTTTCCTTTCTGAGCGAGACATTGTAAAGTTTTAAGGCTGTAGAGTTCTATTTGCTACACTGGATACCGCCTCCCTGGAAATGTGATACCCTAAGAGGTTTTCCGCAGGTCACCTAAATCTGAAAGCTTTTCTGGATGTCCTTTGAGTATAGACCTCTTCCAGGACTAGGCGTGTTCAGCTAGTGGTTCTCAAACCTTCGCCGGTCTTAGGATTGTCTGGAGGGCTCGCGGGGGCATGGACTGCTGGGTCTCCCCGCCCCAGAGCCCTGAAGCATAAAGAACATCAGAATGAGCCCCCACGTATGCCGTTACGTACAGCGGCGTATCTACCAGGATTCCGCCACGCTGCTTTTTAGGTGATAAAGAATAGATAGGGCAGTATCTGTCCCCTCTCCCTTACTGCGAAGTATTTTAAAGTACGTGTCACGGATCATGTCAGCTCCTTCCCACATTAGTGGCATCTGTTGAAATAACTTTTCTTGCCTCATGGCCTTCTGTTATCAGACTAACCAAGTACCGTAATTTCGCAGTGAGGAGCTCCCATTCTCAGTGCCATCTCCCCAACTGTCCCCCGAGTGTCCTTCTACGTGGTGTGTTCCCGGCAGGGTACAGACCAGGGTCACGGAGGACTCGTCTGGGTCTGGAGCCATCCGCCTCTGCCCAGCGTCCCGTCTTTCTCAAGTCGGTGACTTGTTGCAAAAACCAGGTCCACGGTTTGCACACCGTTCCCCATTCTGGAAGCCCTCGTGGTGTCATTTAGTTTATGGCGTTGTCCCTTGTGTTTCCTGTGAGTGGAAGTGGGCCCTAGAGCTTTGACTAGATTCATGTCAGGCTTTCTGGCGAGAAAACCCCATAGGCAATGCGGCAAGCTGCGGGCGGCCTCATGTCCAGTATCCACAACGTCCGGATGGCCAGGTTTTTGAATTCACTGAGCATTTTTTTAAAGCGTTCATTTATTTATTTGACACAAGGGGGGGTGATCACAAGTAGGCAGAGAGGGAGGGGGAAGCAGGCTCCCCGCCGAGCAGAGAGCCCCACGCGGGGCTCCATCCCAGGACCCTGAGATCATGATGTGAGCCGAAGGCGACACTTAAGGACTGAGCCCCTCAGGCGCCCCCGTCCAGTGAGTTTATACATGGAGGTGTGTGAATTGAAAGTCACCCCTGCCCTTCGAAGCTCGGCTCAAATGCCACATCCTGCAGGAAGCCCTCCGACGTTCCCAAGATTTGTACACTCCATGCGACCTCTTCCTAGAGCTGTAGGCGCCGCCTTCCCCGCTTGGAAGCCGCCGGCCACCCACACCACGGTGGCCACCACGGCGCTTTAATTACACTAGGGCTCCGCTTCTGCCTGGTGAACCAAAGTGAATTAAAACGTAGCATCCTAAAACTTACCTAAACCTCGGAAATGACGTTGTAACGGCGAGTCTAAGTGCCTTGATGAAAGGAGGTAAGGAAAAGCCGACATCTTCCTGGATCTAATCAACTCATTTGGCATTATCAGATAATCGGGCGACCCCAACGGGGTAATTTCAGGACAGGAACGGGAGGCCGGCCACATAAACGGCGCCTACAGTGTGCGCGGATTTTCCTGCACTGCCTTGTTAAATGTATCCCGGGGCCTAGCCACGTAGGTGTTTTCTGCCATCTCTCCCTCTCTCTCATGAATAAATAAATCTTAAAAAAAAAAAAAAAAAAACCAGCAACGATGACAACAAAAATACAAACAACAGGTTTCGCCTGGCTGCTTTTTCTTCAGGGACTGAGATAAGCCTCTTGGGGGCACCTGGATGGCGTCGTCGGTTAAGCGTCCGACTTGTTTTCCACTCAGGTCGTGATCTCAGGGTCATGGGATTGAGCCCCCAAGTGTAGAATCTGCTTGAGATTCTCCCTTCCCCTCCCTCTGCTGTTCCTGCTCCTGCTGTCTGTCTGTCTCTCAAATAAATGGATACATCTTTTTTTTTTGAAGATTTTACTTATTTATTTGACAGAGATCACAAGTTGGCAGAGAGGCAGGCAGAGAGAGAGAGAGAAGCAGGCTCCCCGCGGAGCAGAGAGCCCGATGTGGGGCTCGATCCCAGGACCCTGAGATCATGACCTGAGCCGAAGGCAGAGGCTTAACCCACTGAGCCCCCCAGGCGCCCCTGAATGGATACATCTTTTTTTAAAATAAAAACCAAATAAGCCTTTCTGACGTCTTTCCCTCTTTCCCCTCTCCTTTTCCTGCAAAATACCTCACGCTCGCATCTCTTTTGAGTGAGCCTCAGGGTGACGGGGTGACTGACTGTGCAGCCTGGGACGCTCCCGCGGATGAAGCCGACTGCTGTTAACGATGACTTTGGGACCATAGGCCTAACTGGGACTGCCTGGGCAGATGGGGAGGCGGGGTACGATCCTCCTAGTGATAATTCACGCCCTTTCTGTGCCCAAAGTGCCTTAATCCAGGCGTCATGGGAGCGAGTGTTTACTAGTGTCCCCTGTGAGCCAGGCTCGGTCCTGAGCACTTTACAGGGGTGACTCGTGGAGTCCCCATGGCACCCTGCTGGGGTAGGTGGCGTCAACACCATTTTGGCTGAGGACGCGGGCGAGCAGGCTGCCCCCGAGGTTCTCCAGCGGGTTCGGCGCCCTCTCCCCACTCCCGGCTGTGCCAGCCCCCAGCGGTCAGGCAGTCCCGGAGGTGTGAGCAGTTTCCCGAATGTCCGTCTGAACCACAAGGAGGGGACGGTGGTGAGCAGGAGTATCACCTTCTAGAGGAGGTGTTTGGTTAGGGTTTCGCGGCTCCAAACGGCTCCTTAAGGGTAGCGAATACCTAATCCTTTTCTCAAACAGCCGGCGGGGCCTGGTCCGGGCACCCAGGGATTACCCTGGGCTACACGCTTCTCCGAAACGCAAACTGCGTAAATCAGCAGTGGAAAAGCCGGTTCCGCCCCACAGGGTGAAATGCTGAGGGTTTTTCCTGGTGCCTTTTCTCACCGCCCTGGTTTCTCACTCCTGGACATGATTGAGGATGGAGTCAGCTTGGTGACAGGATCTGCAGCCACAAAGTTCTCGATCTCAGCGAGGAAATGGGGCTCGGTCTAGGGATCTCTGAGCTCAAGCCTCTCCCGTCTCTCATCCTGTGTCCCAGCTCTCCCCGCCCCCTCTCTGTCCCTCTCTGGCTGAGCAGCCGTCCGAAAGGCTTTCCTGCCAAAATCTGGACCATTACCCCATGCAGTTTATTTATTACAGGCAGATCCAAAGTTCAACACGAAGCCTCTTTTTTTTTTTAAATTTTTAAATGCCGTCATGCTGACGGGGGATTTGTTGAAACCAAAACTTACTTTGTTTGCTGTCAAATTCACAAGACTCACAGAGTTTGAGGAAGTGGTAAGTCCTCGCGCTGCCTCGGGGAACAGGACGGTCGGACAGTCAGGTCATTCACGCTGGGCTTTGTCAAAGTCACAGGTCACCCCAGGTCAGTCTGTGGGGATGATGCGGGGGAGGAAGGAAGTGGCTGATCCCTCTTGCCTGACAGAGCTGTCCCAGCCTCCCAGCTGCCTTCCCTCGGAGGACCAGCCCTTCGTGGTGTTTCTGCAAGGCGTTGTGGAGCGGAAGGAGGTTGTTGGGATCTTTATATTCATGTTTTTTAACACTCAGCCCCCCCCCCTCCCCACCCCCACACACAAAGTCCTACCCTCAGCCGGGTCCCTGTCTCCTGTCCTCATCCTCGTCACCAGACGTCTCCCACGAGGAATCCCATCTCTCCTCTATTTCACACCCACTTTGTGAGCCACCTCGGAATCCCTGCTGGGCTTCTGCTCGCTGAGGGATGCTTTCTAGAGGGTTCCCCACCCAGTGCCCGGAGGCCGCACCGCTCCTGGCTCTCCTTTGCTGAGACAAGCTTGGCGCAAAGAGCTTCCCACTTCCAGTTCGAGCTCAGGTCGCTCAGGTAGAAGGTGGGCCCTGTGGAGAGGCACCTTGTGCCTGGTGAAGTGCAGGGGTCTTCCGTAAGAGCCGTCCGCCAGGCAGTGCCTCCAGGCTGACGTGCAGCTACGAGGGCCGTCAGGCCTCTCCAATGTCATGACGCCTGTAAATCCCGGCTCTTCTGGTTGAAAACATAAGCCACTTACACTTTTTGGTCTCAGAGATTTTTCTGAACCTTGAGTTATCCAAGAATAGTAACGGCAGCGCCAATTTGCTGAGTCCCAGGTCTGTGCCAACGGGCGTATTGGTATGTCCTTGACCGGTGGGTACGTATGCATGCTAACGGGGACAGGAGCCCTGCAGGGCTGTTAGTGTCCCTGTCCTACAGATGCGCAGAGAGACGACCTGCCACACGACTGCGTGTGGTGGAGGCAGAAGGTCGAGCAGGAATGCGTCCGTCCCCTCCTTGCTCCTGTCTTGCACTGTGCTGGGGACAACAGCCAGTTGGGGACAACAGCTCCTGGTGTCACGGGGCACCCGGGTGTCTGACTCTCCAACTGTGGGACCATGACCTACTTCCTTTCTCGCTTTAACTTTCCCTCCACATTTTTTCCATTTTTTTCTTATGTTGCAAAATTATGAACTTGCAGAAAAAAGTTCACTGCTCACCGCTTTTGCTCTCTCTCTCTCTCTTTTTTTTTTTTTTTTTTTTTTTTAGCTCAACCAGGTCCAAGTTAAAGGTGTGGGAACACTTCAGCATTCATTTCCTGCCTAAGCTCCTCAGAGAGTCTGGAATTTTATCTGAAGTTCAGATCGGACTTTCCTTGATTGTCTCTGAGCCGTTTGGGGTGTGTGCGTGCACGGGTTCAGGACTGGGCTTTGCTTTTTTCTTTACGATTATCCGATCAGGGTCCTGCATTTGGTCCATCTGTCCCTTGAGCCTCTTAAAACCAGATACAGAACCCCACCCCCGGCTTCACCCTCATGCACGCCTTTTTTAAGTTTTTCAATGACTTTTCAGAGCGTCCAGACTGGTTGTCTTTGAAGGGTGGCCCTCCGTTATGAGTTTCCTCACGGTGATGTTTGACCTGTCACCCAGTCCCTTTTTAAATTGATAAATAATCCCTTTCTCTGTCTGCGTCTCCCTCCCTTGAACTGATGACTCCAGTGTCCCTGGCCCTTTGTTTTGGGTCCTTGGAAGTGGCTGCCTTGGGAAGAGGCTACCCGTGCAGAAACCACGAGGCGTTTGTGGACAACATGTCCGTCGTGTCGGATGCACTGTCCAGGGGGACTTGCGTGAGTTTTTGGAGCTCTGGATTCCATTGGAACTTTAGGACTCTCCCCCTGCCCCCTACACAGCCCTTTTTTTCTTTTTCAGAGATTAATTTGTAGTTGCCGTAGGCCTGAAACTGGCAGACTGCTTAAGGCATAATCTTTTCATTAAAAAGGGATTTAACTAATTAGACTTGACTAATCAAGCTGACAGGTTAATTGATAAGGAAAGTGGGCTCAGCACCCTTAAGGCGGGAGTGAGTGCCCATGACATTTGAACATCAGTCTCTGTGACGAGTTTTTAAATTTTTCTGTGTGTGTGTGTATCCCTTAACAAACCCAAATCTACCTTTCGATTTCTTAAAAGATCTGTGATATAGTTGTGGGTTTCCAATCCCCAGACTGAGACGGATTTGAAGGAGACTTAAAGTGTCAGGTCCTTAAATGTTGTCTTATGTTTTCCTTATTTTTGAAAGCCCAGCGGGTGTCCTCTTGTAATTCGCCTTTACAAACTAACTTTTGATTTCAGTTTATTTTTTAAGTTTAATTCGTTCTAACGTAAATCGGAATGTTGGTTAAAACCAGTAATTTGGTGACCTGTCCGAATTAGAAGGAGGAGTGTCCCGAGGTAGGGGAGGTGAGGCTAGGAGTTGAAAACAGATTTCTTGAATCCCCTGCGGTGGGTGATCCTTCCTGTACCCCTGGTCCTGCTAACAGGAACGGTTTTCCCCTTGGAACTCTTGCCTGAGGTTTATTTATTTATTTTTTTTTTAGATTTTATTTATTTATTTGGCTGACAGAGATCACCAGTAGGCAGAGAGACAGGCAGACAGAGAGGGAGAAGCAGGCTTCCTGCTGAGCAGAGAGCCCAATGCGGGGCTCGATCCCAGGACCCTGAGATCATGACCTGAGCCGAAGGCAGAGGCTTAACCCACTGAGCTACCCAGGTGCCCCTTGCCTGAGGCTTCTGTGTTCATGCACATGCTCGTTGAAAAGAACATAGTGGCCCCTTTGGGTTCAGAGTCCCACAGTTAAACTGGGGGACATCAGGTAGCACCCCCCCACAAAGACCTTGAAGATGGTGCAGTCACCTGATCATCATTCTCCATGGGCACGTGGAGGCTCGGAGAGGCTGGAGAGGCTGCCCAGGGCCGGGGGCTGGCAGGTGGCACACCTAGGTTTGACAGAAGACCCCACAGCCCGCACGCTCACCCTCTGTGTCGAAGGAATCCGACACACAGCAGGCGTTTCGTCCTCGCACAAAGGACTTCGGGGAGCATTCAAAGGAAATTAAGAGGCTCAGATCGCCCCCCCCCAAGAAACTGTATTTTAATTTATTTTTTGAGTTGCAAAGAAAAAAATAACATACTCCTTTAGCCCCACTTTTATTTCTACTTTCCATTAGAGAAACTCCTCTCGTGCATCCGAGTTGCGCGCAGGTCGCCGGCTGCATGAAAAATCAGGGTCTTAGGAGGCGTCACCTAGAAGATAAAATTTCAGAGATAAAGATCAGGCACCCCTGAAACTAACATTTTGTTCATACACCTTCTGAGGCGACTTCTCTCATAAAGGGGAAAGTGCCCGTGATTTGGGGGGAGAATGTATTTTGGGGTCTTTTCAGATGTTTTCTTGTGTGCTTCTATCCGAGATTTGGTTCCAAAGCGGGTTTAAAACCCCGTGGGTGTGGAAGGCTAACGTCCTCACCGGACTCTCTGCGTAGAGTAAGCCTAACACAGAGCAACCTGTCCGGGGAAGTAAGCCGTCGGTCTCTTTTTTTGGAAGGAAGACTGGTTGCATTTCCATCTTGAAATTCTTCGTTAGGGCCTCAACACTAAAACGTGACGCGTAGGATGTAACCTAGATGGGTCGTTTTCCCGAACCCTGTACATTACACAATTCATCGCCTCCATGACCAGATGCACCACTGACGTGCTAGTGTCTCTGCAGGGTAGGGAGGGAAAACCCATTTCGTCAGATCACTGTGTTCATTGCAAGACGCATGAGTATTTCAGAAACATTAAAATGTGTGTGTGTGGGGGGGTGACAATGAGGAGAATAATGTCTTAGACATGAAGAACTGTGGTACATACATGCAGCGTATTAGATCACATTTTATAATTTGTCTACTCGAACTGTGATTTATAGATCTTTAGAGAAAGAGAGCGAAGACAGTGAGCCTTTTAGTAAGAGAAATGACCTTCCCTCCAAGACTGAGACCCGATTAAATTGGACTTGGGAAATGCTTTACCCTTTGCCTCTAGGGTAGACCCTTCTTGGGAGCGAGTGCTCTGGCAGAACAGGAGGGGAGACCCGCTGTCCGCCCCTCAGAAGCCCGTTTGACGTGTCATCAGCTTGGAACATTCTACCGGCGAGGACTATCACTCCCCATCCTAAAAGGATGCCTTGAGTAGAACAGAGATGAGAGTGGCAGGGCCTTAATTGTTTTTAATAAGAACAGCCATTTAATGGAATTATGTTGTAAAAATGAGTGAGGTTGGGGAGCGATTCTCCGGTCCCCGCGCTCTGCCGTGACTGTCAACACCAAATGCACTTTTATTCTGCCAACTGCCTGAGGGTTTTCCGTTTGGCAGGCCCCACGTGGCGAATGATAAAGCAGTGACATTCCACGAGAGTCCTAAATCTGTCGCTGGTCGGGATGGGTGTCTCCCAGGGAGGACTGTTGTGATTTCAGCCAAGACCTTGGGTTAGGGTTGAGGTTCTTGACCTTGGGTTGACCTTGGGTTAACAGGTGACGTTCTGTGTGTTTGGCGTTGGTGGTGCAGGAGAGCGTTTGAGAGCTCAGAAGGGGCCCCCTTGCTCCCATTTGAGATAAAGGCCAAATTTTCTAAATCCTGTACGGTGTTTCTCTTAATTGTGCTCAACTTGAAATAAATTTGGGGGAAGGGAGGAAGGTGTGCAGCCGGGCTGTTTTTATTAGAAGTCAGGATTTGTCGTGCTCCGGTTTTGGATGTGAATTTAGAATTTTTACTCACATTTTAAGAAAAGAGGGGAAAGATGACGGAAGAGAGTTATTTCGAAGTGCCGTTAGAAACCCGTGTTTACGTTCTCGTGAGGGAGATACTCCAGGGAACGATTTGGAATCATACTACACATAGATTTGAATGAAAAGTGGCATTTCTTTAGAAATAATTACATTATTGACACATACCCCGTCATTTGAATTAGTTGCTATGTGGGAATGTACTAAACTTTGAAACGTTCTGTCATGTATACACAGTCTGTTTTTTTTAGCGTGTTGACATTTCCTATCAAAATGGTATATGTTGTTGGCCTTCTCGAATTTCTGTGTCTCAAAATACTAACCGCCCGAGGAAAACAAAGAGGCAGAAACACAAACTCCGTGCGCAAACACACCGTGGTACAAACGCAGCCGTCTCTCAACACTGATCCCAGAAATTTTGAGAAGATACAATCTTAAGTGTCAAGAAATCCAGAGGCCCTGTCCAGCTTACTGCTGTGGGAGCAGCCCAAGACCCCTTAATCCCCCAGTTTAGAGGATCACGCTGTCAAGTCAGCGAGGCTTGAACACAATAGCATCTTCTGGAACCCGAGTGACCTGTATTGAGAGTGGATCTTGGGCTTTTGTTCTTTTGAGAAGCAGGTGCAGAGGATAACACGCCAGATTATCTTATTTGAAAGCATTTAAGAGCCAATCCCCCGTCCTCATTCCCTTTCCGCCCGGCTTTTGTAGCGTCTGAGCAGGTGGGTTCTCAGGGCAGGTACTTGGGAAGCCTGGGTGGCCCGGCTCTCCGTTCTCCGGCCCCGGCTTTCTGCGCTCGCCCTCCTAATGCATGTGTAGGGTAAGCAAAGGGCGAATATTAACATCACTGCCCCAGTGACTTCTCCGAACCTGTGCATTGTCTATGGGGAGAGATGTCGTTTCCAGCGCCCCTCGTGGGGGTGTGGAGGTGCTCACCGGCGCTGAGCAGGTTAGGCCGTCCCCTCGGGCCAGCGTGCGGGGACCTGCCCGTTCGTGCCGGGAAGCGGCCGTCGTGCCCAGGTGTGCACCCACATTTCTGCCGCGAAAGGCGTACCCGGCCCTGAGTGTTAAAGCCCAGAAGCCTGTTTATCACGGGACGTTTCTAAAACTAATGTTTCAGAGAGACAGTTTGTGTCTCCGGGAAAAACAAACAAAAAACCCCCAAAACAGCTTTCTTAGTCCTCTAACGTGACCTGAGATCTATGCCTCAGGTTTAGAAGTCGGCATTCACAGACCTGACGGGACGCGCGGAAAGCCTCCGCCCAGGCATGCGTTTGCTTCTGAAGCCTTCCCCGGCCCGGCCCGGAGAGAGATTGAAAAGAGGCTCAGACGTTGGCTTTGTGGTGTTAAGTAGCAGAGAAGGATCTGGAAGGATTCCTGCACCAGTTTACACAATTTGAACTGTAAAAGGAATCTGGCATTTTGTAAGCTGGAACTTGAGAAAGGCAAAGCCCTCAAAGCAGTCATTAATTTCTTCTGGGGAAAAGAGGCTCGTCGCGTAAAGAAAAGAAGAAGAAATCTTAAAGATAGCCAAGTTACCCAAACCATATACTGGAACTAGTAAAGGGAAAATGCATATGGTTTTATCTGTTCACCTGCCCTTCAACGAGGCCGTGGTTCCTTGAAGACCTCTTGGTCCATCAGGGAGGAATGGACCAGGCCATGCGAACTTGTGGGTTCTGGCCTGGGTTCGAGTTTGCTCTTGGTTTCAGCATAATTTGAGGGAAAGCTTACATACAGAAACACATGAATAATTTTGTTTGCTTTGTGGTGCTGTCCTGATACTTGGATTTTACTGGCTTTGTTTCAGATTTTAAGAGCAGGTGTTCTTTTGTTTTTTTTGTTTTGTTGTTGATTTGGGTTTTTGTTGTTGTTGTTGTTTTTTCAGAAATGCTTTATGCTGGCCAAAGTTAGAAGAGAATCCTAAATTAGCTTTAAAGGATGGGGTTACTGTGGTTTGGGGAGTGCAGCACCATCTTTTCGAAAAACTCGGTGGCAGAGGCTCTCTGAGGGTCTGAGACGGTTGGACGGAGCCACCCAGATGGAGCCCTGTCCCTTCCAAAGCCCAGCTAGAACCTTTCTGTGCAAGTTCTGCCTTGGACCCTTTCCGTAGTTGTGATCTTATGGAAAAAGCGAGATTTGCGTTTCCATTGTTGTGCGTGGCCCGGGTAAGGAGTGTTAAGACGTTTTGCAACGTTAACTCATCCATTAACTTGCTCCCTGATTAAAAGAACCGGGTCCCCCCAGTTATCCCCTGAAGTGCTCTTTCTCCCCAGGGCCTGGCTTGAAAGGGAAGCCCAAGCCCAACCTGGGGGCTGGTTCAGCAGCGGGGAGGAGCCCCTCTCTGTTCTCTGTGAACCTAAGGCTGCTCTGCCCTTGGGGGTGGGGGGCGGTGTTGGGGGGGGTGTGATATGTACAAAAAGAGGGGGGCCCGATGGCCACACTTTCCATCTCTTCTTTCTCCTGGTGCACTTTTTGGAGCTTTCATAGACCTCTGAGGTGGGCGTGGGGACCCTGTGCAGGTGGTGACCAGAACCATCACTGGGCCAGAGGGTCAAGGGCGCCGTTGACGGTTAACGCCTCAGTGTACCCCCCAGTGCCCCCCCGTCTCTGCCCCTCCACTTCCCCTCTCCCTGGTTCTTTCCTGGTCAGGAGCACAGCCCCTCCTACCCCCACCGCAGGGCTGTAAGGTCTAGCCCAGCCTATGTTAGGAGCCCCCCCCCCCCCCCCCGGCGCGCGCGCGCACACACACACACACACACACACACACTCCCCCTTCCCACCCCTCCTGAGGCCCAGTTCCTGTTTCCTGCTGAACCCCCGGGGGCTTCTCTGGTTTTTGTTTTAACCGGTTTTTCCACCGAGAGATCCTTCTGGGCAGGGCTTGGGGCTTAGCATTTCCGCAGATTCCTGGGTTCAGGCCCTGAAACCCAGCAGTCAGCAGCGGTTGAATTACTGATTGTGAACCGTGATGTGCTGTCGATGATGAAACTGGAGAGACGATGTGCTCCGTTCCCGACACTCAAGACCTCAGAAATGTGGAGAGGCCGGGCCTCCCGCATGCTCCTCTCCCAGAGATTTAGAAGCTGGAAACCCGTTATCACTGTGCCGTTCCTGCCAGCCCAAGGCCACGAGCTTTTAGGAACGTCTCACTGAAGATTGTGCGACCCTGTGTGCCCATCAGGAAGCAACAACTAGCAAGAAGACCCCCATTTCTTGTTATCGCAGCAGCATTCACGTGCCACAGAATTCACTCTTTTAAAGTGAATAGCCCAGCTTTTTGGTGTAATCACCAAGGTGTGGAACTGTCGCGCGATAATAGAACACTTCCTTTACACCCGAAAGGAACCTGGCCCCATAGACGTGGCCTCCCCAGTCCTCACATGCCCCTCAGCCTGAGCCAACCACGAATTTATTTTCTTTCTCTGCGGACTTCTCTGTTCTGGATTTTGTAGGAACAGAGTGTAGTATGTGCTCTGCTGTGACAGACGTCTTTTATGTCAGCCCATCTTCAGGGCTCACCCGTGTTGTGACCCGTATCTGCACTTTGTTTTTTTTGTTGCCCTCATGTTGCCTGGGAGAGCTGGGCCGCATCCGGTGTGCAGATTCCTCAGGGGGACGTTGGGTTGTGTCTCTAATAGGATTGTCGCTGCTGTGAACGTCCAGTCGCAGGTTTTCGTGCGGGCGAACGTTTCCATCTCTCAGGCCTGTACCCGGAAGTGGCTTGGTTGGGTTGTAGGAGGAGGCCACGGTTAGCCTTTCGTGGGACTGCCTGACCACCTCGCAGCGTGCGTGCTCCTTGTCTTCCTTCCCGCTGGCAGCAGGTGAGGGTTCTCAGCTCTCCACACTCCACCAGCCCTGGCCACTGTCCCCCCGTCCGGTGACCGCCATCCTAGCGGGTATGAGGTGGCTGTGATTTGCATTTCCCTGGCTCTTCAAGACGTGGAACATCTTTTCCTGGGCTAGCATCTTCTTTGGAGAAATGCCTACCGGAGCTTTTGTCCACTCTTAACTGGGTAATTTGTCGTAATTCTGTTACTGAGATGTAATCATTCCCTTCTTTTAAAGTAGTCGTTCTTTACACATTCCGCATCCCAAACCCTTCTCATGTCTCTGGTTTACAAATACTTCCTCCCATCCTGTGGGCTGTCTTTTCCCTTTCTCGAGAATGTCTTCTGAAGCATTTTTGTTTTGTTTTGCTGTAGTGTGAGGAAACCTAACTGAAGGCTGACTGTGGCGTTTACCCCCCCTTTTGGTGATTAGTCCTTCCAGGGGGCTGTCACGGGGCCGTTCACTGTCCTCCCCCTCGTTTTCCTTTCTGCTTCTCATTGGGACATCATCTCAAGCAACGATTTCAAGAATAAGAAGAGTTCAAAAGCCGTATAACGTCTTCCATCTCCTCATTTTTGACTCCATTCGATTTCTTCTTTCTGTCTCTCTGTCCCTCTGTCTGTCTCTCTGTATGTTTGTGCACACGCACACACACACACACACACACACAGGCAACTTTACTCTGAACCAGTCACAGGCGGCTGCACAAATCACGGCCCTTCAGGGCTCTGGAGTTCACTGGGTCCTTCAGAGAGCAGGGATGGTCTCTGGTTAACCGCAGTGCGGTCAGCAACCTCAGAGCGTCTCCCGCGGATGCCACGCTTCCGTCTAATCCACTCTCCAGCCTTATCAGTGGGCACAATGACTTTGAGGGCCTCTTCCCCCTGCAGGACAGGGCCCAGTCTGGGGTTCATCGTTGTATTTGAGTAAGAAAATGAAGGCCCGTCCGCCTGCTGCCTCAGCACATACCTGGACCTAGTGTCTGGGCTCCCTTTGCCTTGCACGTCAGAATTTGCCCCTGACCCCGGCTGCCCCACTTTCCGCTAGGACTCCTCCCCTCCGGGCACTGAGGTGTGGCCAGGCCCATCTCTTCCTGCCAGTGCTCTGTGCCCAGACCCCAGCCTCCCACCGTGGGCAGTTCTCCGCTCCTGGAAGGTCTGCTCTCCTGACGGGAACATAGGTGAGGGAAGGAGGCTCAGCTTCCGTTCCCTTTGCCCGGTGACCTGTCACCCATCCTGCTGGCTTCTCATTTAACCCGCTTGTTCCTTCCCCGGCGAGGAGGCCCAGGCAGGCCCTGCCTTGCCTCCAGCTTCCCTCGTATTTCTCACCGCCAGATTCCAAGCTCCGAGTTCTAGCAGCCGTCTCAGGGTGACCCAGAAAAAGCAAGCGGTCTTACCCCAAACAGGTGCAGAACCCACTCAGAGTACATTAGGAACCACACACTCCAGTGCATGACGCGTCACTGCTTTCCAAGTGCTTTCTCCTTTGTGTGACTGAGAAGTCCGTTTTTAGTTCTCGCCTTGAAGTCGACAGGGCGGTCTCCGCTGTGTCCCGGAGGAAACCGTGTTCTGAGGCCGCCCCTCGCCCTGGGCCGGGCAGCCGAGCGGCCGTGGAAGCAGGCCTCACACCTGGCTTCTCCGGTTTCCCATCTTCTGCCATTTCCACGGGGCTGCACATCCTAATCACTTTGTTAATTAGAACTCAGTATTGCAGGTTTGGTCGAAATTGGTTTATGCACCATTCAAGAATAATAAACATTTACACCCTCGGTTTTTAATGATCTGAGACCGCAGAGAAGTATAGAGAAAGGTTAGCCTCCCGAACATTTAATTGTGCAAAGGAGGGATGCAGGGAAATCTCCGTCTGCAGAAGTAGACGGGGCTTAAGGACACCTTTGAAGGGATGTTTCTTAGGACTCTGGAAGACATAGAGCGAGCGCGGTTTAATAATCACAGTTCGTTCATTCCAAGTCCTGGAATGTTCCTGTTGCATAAACAGAACATTCTGTGGAGCTTGGAAAATCTGTTGCACACAAGTGCTCTACGATCCTGAAGATGCCAACTGTCTGATTTTCTCCCAATAAATTTGATTTCGTGTGAAAGTTTTCAAACATACAGAAAAATCCGCAAGCGTTGTGTGGCGGACACATGGGCCCTTCCCCACTCCGGCCCCCGGCCCCCGGCCCCAGCCTCCCCAATACCCCCTCCCTCCGGCTGTACTCCGGGTTGGTGGGTATCTCCCTGCGTTCCCTTCCTCCCTGCAGGGTAGGTCCGTGGTCCTTAAGCATCTTGATGTTTTGGACGGAAGTGACTGTAGAGTCTTTTTTGGGCCCCCTTACCTTTTATTTCGCAGAATGCTTCCCAACGTCAGGAACTCAGGGCTGAGCTGACAACAGGGGTCTCGAGGCCCAGGCTCACGTCTCTGGACAGCCCACTCCGTGTGCTGGGCTTCCGGTTATGCTCTGCCCGTCCAGATCTCCCGAAAGCCCCAGAAGGTGTCTGTGCAGAGATGCTTGTCCCCGTCACCGCAGCCCGTTTAACCCATAAGGAAGCTGTCCCGGAATGAGGCTCGGTGGGGGTTAGGTCTGATCGGGCACGTGTGTGGGGGCTGGGGGCGAGCTCAGCAGGGTAGGGCGAGTATGGTTGCAGAATCGCCTCCCATCTCTCCTGCTCGCTGGAAGTGAGATTCCCACGCTGGGCCACCCTGTGGATTAGTCCGTGTCCAAGAACAGAAGATAAGGCCACGTGATAACCGTGAAAGTCCCCGAGTTAACTTTGGGCTGTTGTGTAATACCTCCCTGAGTCCTTTGATTGCCTCTCCAAGGTTCTTAAACTCTGCTCATCGCTATCTCTGTCTCTTTCTACAACGGACGCGATGACTTCTCAGAGAGGCGGTTTCGAGGCATAAGAAGCGTTGCTTGAACGCCTCGTAATTATCGAAACTTCAATTACGTGTCGCGCTGTGGAAGGTTAAGGAAGAAGTGTTCGGTGTGTTAAGGCAGGAAGGGAGGTAATTATAAGCTTTCAGGCCAAGGTCAAGAGAAGATGTAGATCTGGGGGAGGAAACAGGTCTGCAGTCTGTCCCTCCCGTGGGTGATCACGGCCGGCTCTCGGGCTGAGTGGCCCTTCTCTGAGAAGGAAGCCTTGCCAGACTCGAGCCGAGACAGACGGCCCCTGCAAGTGGGAGCCTGGGAGATGCCTCTTTGGGTTCTGGGGTTTTGGGGGGGTTTTGGTTGGGGGGGGGCATCAGGAAGGCGTTACCTTCCCTGGATCGTTGTGAAACCCAGAAACAAGCAGAACGAAGTTGACTTTTGAAAGGACGTGGGACACGGCAGCTCCCCTGGGTTTGTCCACAATGTCTCCAGTCCGGTTTTGGAAGCTGCGACAGTCATTCGGGAGAGGAGGAGGATGAGTGGTGAAGGGCAGGAGAGCTGTGGCTTCTAGGCCAAGGTTGGCTTCCTGGCACTGACCTTCTGGGGGTGGGTGGCCTTGTTGGTTTTAGAGGGATGTTATGAAGGGCCCGTGCTTTGGCCTTTGACCTGAGGGCTCTAAGGGAGAGTTTACCTCCCAGTCAGGGGACTGACAGGTGCATGGACCTGTCTGCCTTCCCCCATCACCCCTCTGCCCCCTCCGCCATGTTAGGGATCCATCTGTACCCTAAGTTCTTCTCCCTAAACTGAAGCCCATTGGCTTTACTGTGGTGTTTGTGTTCTCCTGAAATCCCTCATTCAAAAAACAAAGCACTGTGGGGTGGGAAATAACATGTTCTCAGAAAGCCTGCAGAGAAGGGAAGAGGAAACCCAGCATAAGCACTTTGGGCAAGGCCGAGCCCACCAAGACTACAAATCTCGGAGAAGTACGAGGCTTAAGAAAAGGCAGGTTGTTGAATTACGCTAAATATTATGTTTATCTGAGCTAATTTGGAAGTTTGTAGATCGTGACCATCAGAATTCGCACCTGATTGAGGGGCAGGGACAGCTGGAGTTTGGATTTGAAAATCTGTAAAGGAGGAGGAAGTGACCACTTTCCTTTATTTACCTGCGAACGTAGCTGGAATATTTTGAGTTTCATGGTCCTGATAATCTGAATACTATCGCCTGTTAACAGATGAAGTTACGGGTTATCTAAAACCCTGTTTTCATATAAAACTGTAGGAGAGGCTATAAGAGCCTCCATAAAACCCCGAGAGGCATGAGAGGAAAGATGACTCAACGGGCGATTAGATCTTCATCGCACAACAGGATAAATTTCAGATGAACTAACGAGGTAAATACATGTTCCTTCAAAGCAACCAAAAGTTGCTAAACCAGCATTAAAAACCCAGAGCACAGAGATGATTTTTGAGGAGTGGTCATGGTGAGGAAGAGACGTTACTATGGAAACGTACTTCTGGTGTCTGATGATACGGGCATCGCAGGGAAGTATGAAATAGCATCATTTTATTGCTGATTGTTTTAGGTCTTTGGCAATGACTTGTTGCTTTTAGTTTTCCAAAATTAGTGATGTGGTTGGAAAATTTTTTTAGATTTATGTGTTTAGTTATTTATTTGAGAGCGCGCACGTGCACAAGGGGGAGGGCAGGGAGAAGGAGAGAACATCTCAGGCAGACTCTGCACTGAGTGCAGATCCCCACTTGGGTGCTGAGATCACGACCTGAGCCAAAACCAAGAGTCAGGAGCGCCTGGATGGCTCAGGTGGTTAAGCATCTGCCTTAGGCTCAGATCATGATCTCCAGGATCAGGGATCGAGCCTCATGTCGGGCTCAACGGGGAGCCTGCTTCCCCCTCTGTGTCTGCTAATTGCCCTGCTTGTGCTCCCTCCCTCGCTCGCTCTCGCTGTCTCTCTCAAATAAATAAATACAATCTTTAAAAACAAAACAAGAGTCAGACATTCGACCAACTGCACCACCCAGGCACCCTGATGTGGTTGGAATATTTGTTTGAAGAAAAATATATTTATAATCTGTATGTTTTAAGCTCATCCATATTTTTAGAAATGTCAGGTCAGGGCTTTTTATGCCTCGTTGTTAATCCATCCAAACAAGACTGGCTTACGGGGGCTGTTTCTGATGGATGGGGTCATGAGTTGAAGACTTCGTCATGGTGAAGAGGGAACCGGTGACAAGTGCTGGAGATGAGAGATGCCTCTGCTGTTCTCAGCATCCCAAAGCCAGATTCTCGGACTTATATTTCCTATTTCATGTACTTGGAGGAGACTTTCTGCAAAGTGCATCTCTGACTGCTAGAAAGATCTAGACATAACCTAGATTGACTGCACAGTAGAGTCATAAACATGCCCTCTGTTCCTCGGGGCTCTGTCTCCTCACCCCTCTGCCTCCTTGTAAATCATGGGCACTCACCAGCCCGCCCTCCCCATCATTCCACCGCATGAGCAGAGAGAAAGGGTCTTACTGTGCAGTCAGTCCCTCCGTGCACCAAGTCTTACTGTCTAAACGGACGAAAACAATAAGCACAACTGCTCACGGGGAGAAAAGTGATTCTCCTTTTACTTCGTCGATGCATGTCTGGTGGAGAGCGGAGTAAGCAGTGACAGATCGGAAAGGCAAGGAGTTAAAGGAAACAACCGTGGTTGACGTTTGCAGGCCCTGACCCCACCAGAGTGCTGAGGCACCGTCGTTTTCCGTGCACTTGCAGAGCACACGTTCTCAGCCTCCCCCTTACAGTTCTGTGCCTTAAGCACCTGGAGGCAGAAGGGACACTAGAAAACGAGCTTCTGCCAATGTTGCATCTTCTAGAAACATCTCTAGTGGAAATTCTGCAGAGTCCCTGGAATCAAAATGGAATCAGAAGGTCATGTTTCTGGTTATGAGTCCTCGGAATTCGTTTTTGAGGCCCAGTTTGCTCTGACATTGGTGGTGGGGGATCAAATCACCCTAACCTTTGATGTCCAGTTGCATCTCATTCATACGTGACTTTTGGAGGAAGGGAGAGTTGCCGGAGTGGACCCCATTTCGCTCTGCTGGTCTGCTACTTTGTGCCTTCTTTATTATCGAGGAGGGGACAAGTCCCGAGAGAAAAGCAGTAGCCAGGAGGGGTCCCCAGAAGAAGTTCTCCTTCATCTGTTTCAGAGCCCCAGGCTCTGTAGGTAACCTTGAAGAGAGAAAAAGTCATTGCAGTAAAATATTATAATACAGATAGTTTTACGCTGCAGCCAATTAGTAATAAAGAGAAGCATTTTAATAGACAAATTAATTAGGTTTTAAAATTTAGGCAGAGGCAGTTAACGAAGATCCCTACTGACCGCCTCTGCCGAAGACGTTTGTGAACGAACTTGGACAGACTGAGTCCGTAAGCCGTAGGCTGAGGTGACGGGCCGTGGCCGAGTTACGGTCAGACCCTCGGGTGGGCGGTTAGGAGGCCTCACAGCGTTGGGCCCTTCCGCAGACTTGCCCGAGAACTCAGAAGTGAGGTCGTCCACGCCCCAGTGTCCTCGAGGGAAGCCCCGGACATTGGGTCGTGAATGTGCGAACGTTCTCGTGCCTTTCTCTCCGCGGGGAGGTGGCGGGGAAGGGAACCCGGGACCATTCTCGCTGCCTTTCTCTGGTTAGCGGAAGTACGGTTAGCTCACTGTTGCGTTAGTTTCAGGTGGGTGACGTAGTGGTGCCCCAGCTCCACTACCCATGATGGTTCTGCTGCGTTTCTGTCCTGGTGCTGGAGCCCGTGCCACGTGGGGTGGTCACGTCTTCTTGGAGGGACAGGTGTCGCTGTGGGAACAAATGAGAAGATTCCATAGAAGCGCTTACAGAGACTAGTGGTTTTTTGGGTTTTTCGTTTCGTTTTGTTTTCTTGGCACATATGGAAGTGTTGGGTTATTTTCAGTTTGGGGGCGTGTGTGATGTACCAATGTGTGCAAAGCCGTGTCGCTGTGAGGCAGGCGAGGAGAACCGGCGCCCCCTGCCCCCACCCAGGAGGTGACGCTGGCCGGTCAGCGGGGCAGGGGACAGGGTCCCAGGGCTACGTCCCCGGGAGCCGCGGGGACAGTCCAGGGGGCAGAGGTGGGTGGCCTCGTGCGCCCTAGGGGTTCTCTTACTGCGCCTCTCACCGTCGGTCGGCCAGGAACGATCGTAGAACTGCCGTAGGGTGGGTTTTCTGGTCGCTGAAGTCCTGGAGACGCCGGAGCGCGCGGTGGTCATCTTGGCCCGTGGAGAAGCACGGGACTCGAGGTCCACCTCCCCGCCCCCACTCGGGGAGCCCCCCTCCGCCGGGGGAGTTCCGACGTGCTCTGGACAAGGGTCCGAAGCCTTTCCCGTCCTGCCGCGGCTAGCCGGTCGTGGGGAAACTCCCAGCAGCCCGTCACCTGGCAGGATCACGGGTCCTCGGATGCTGCTGGAAACAGGTGCCCCAGGCGATCTTCTGTCTCCCCCACACGCCGGCCCTGGACGCCTCTCACCGAGGGGCCTGCAGCACCCACACCGGAAACCTCCGATCCAGAAGCCAATCCAGACGCGCCCTCACCAGCCGCCTGCCCCAGCGGCCGCGCCGGTGGACGTCCCCACCCGTGGCGCGCGAGGCTTCCCTTCTCCCCGCGTCCTCACCAACGCTTGCTGTTTCTTGTGTTCTTGACCGGCGCCCATCTGAGCAGTGTGCGGCGATCGCCGTGGTTCTGGTGGCAGGTCCGTGGTTGGTGGGGGCATCGTACGGGTGTAAACAATTGAAGGGTCACCTGTGGGTTCCCTTCCTGACCTCTTCCTCTTGCTTTTTGTTCTTCTTTATTTCATAAATTCTTTATCTGTCAGGAAGAGCCTGGCAGCACGGTTTTAGTGGTGTGTCCGGCTCTGAAGTTGAGAGACGGAGAACGGTGGCCTTACAATCACAGAGCTCATTTTTTTTAAAGATTCTATTTATTTATTTGACAGAGAGAGACAGAGACCACAAGTGGACAGAGAGGCAGGCAGAGAGAGGGGGAAACAGGCTCCCTGCCGAGCAGAGAGCCCGATGCGGGGCTCGATCCCAGGACCCTGAGATCATGACCCGAGCCGAAGGCAGAGGCTTTAACCCACTGAGCCACCCAGGCACCCCACAAAGCTCATTTTTAATAAGGGGAATCACAGAATCTTTTGACGGGAGAGCTCTGTGAAAGATGACTCTGGACTCGGCCTTTCATCTGTCTGTCTTCTGTCTGTGGTCTCCTCGCCAGGTGTTCACGGAGCCTGTCCTTGAACACCCCTGGGACACCATCCCAAGAGCTCTGTTCTTGCTTAGAAAAGTCTCATTTCTGTTGGGCCCAAGTCTGTTTCCCATGTCACGGTTCCCCCTTGGAGCCGTGTCCTACCAGCCTACCTCCTCTTCCAAGAGACAGCCAGCCCTCCGGATCCTGTAAGACAGCGGGGTCTCCTGCCCTCCTCCCTTCCTCCTTTCTGCGCCCACCGCCGAGAAGACAGGGCTTTGATGCTGTTCACCGTCCTCCGAATTCATTCCAGCCCATCAGGGCCCCGTCAGGGAAGGTTGGCAGAACCTCACGCGCTCGGTTACCCATTCGTCTTAAGACCACCAGAACGTGCATTAGGGTTGCTTCGGCCGATGTGAGCTTACCGCGAAGTGAATGGAGCAGCAGCCCTTCCCAGGCAGGGAGAGGCAAGGCTCGGCGGTCACGGTTTTCAAGAGTCCTGGCGGTTTTAAGCACACCCGTAGCAGCGCGCTGTGACAGTCCCTTTCTTTTCGGCTTCGGGGATTCGCGTTTCTGTCTTCGAGAGTTAGTCCGTCCTTCCTCCCAGACTGCAGACTCTGGGATGCTCTAGAGCTGTTACCGCGTCGCGTGGTAGCTGCTTGTGCCCCGCCTCCACTCAGACTCGAGCCGCCCAGGCTCGGAATCGCACTTCTCTGCGCCTCCCTTCGCTCTCCCACACGGAGCTCCGCGCCGCTGAGCTTCCTGGGGCTCTGTGGGGTGACTGAGTCAAGAGCGCCCTCTCGGCCTCCGCATGCCCGCACGTTAGCTCACCAGGGAGGACGTCGCAGAGGACATGCCGGATGCCGTCCGCAGCCCACGGGACAGTTTCCCGGCACGGACGGCCGATGCATTCTCTGCAGGACCAGGTTCTCAGTGCAGCGAGTTCCCGGAATCGTGCGGTCCGCTCTGCCGTGGTGTTGGGCACACGTTCGCGAAAATCCCCGTGCGGCATGCGCAACGGGAGACTTGCGGCTCGAGGGCTAAGGGGGAAAACGGGTTAGGAATATAAAAATTGCTTCACTCCCAGTTAGGTGGTTGTTTTGGGTTTTGTTTTTTAAAGGTGGGAGCCTTACAAAAATACTGACTTCGTTTTACACGTGTTAAATGCGGGTAAGAAATGGGGCTCCTGGGGCGCCTGGGTGGCTCAGTCAGTCTACCTTCGGCTCAGGGTCCTGGGAGCCCCACATCAGGCTCCCTGCTCGAGGGGAGTCTGCTTGTCCCTTCCCCTCGGCCTCGCCCCCCGCTCATGTTTGCTCATGCTCTCTCTCTCTCTCTCAAATAAAATCTTTTTTAAAAAATTGTTTGGAGGGGCGCCTGGGTGGCTCAGTGGGTTAAGCCGCTGCCTTTGGCTCAGGTCATGATCTCAGGGTCCTGGGATCGAGCCCCGCATCGGGCTCTCTGCTCAGTGGGGAGCCTGCTTCCTCCTCTCTCTCTGCCTGCCTCTCTGCCTGCTTGTGATCTCTGTCTGTCAAATAAATAAATAAAATCTTAAAAAAAAGGTTCAGAGATACGTAAGTGCGGCAGTAAACGTGGCGCTTACCTTGAATGAGGCCCGAAGGCGCCTTCGGAAGAGGCTGTTCGAAGGGTCGCAGCTCGTGAGTCCCCGTGAGGGGCGTGGAAAGTTGCGACTCAGGGTGTGGACCATGAGCCCGGGTCGCCGGCAGGTGTGCGGAGCGTGCACAGCCCGCCGCGGGTCTCCACGTTCACCCGGTGCCCCTCGCGGGAGGGATGCACGTGGCAGACCCGGCGTTCACAGTGGGACACGCTCCTGTTTCAGACTGAGGGGTCGAGCCGCCGTCCTGTCTCTCGCTCGTGAGCATCTCGGTTCTTCCAGTGTTCCCGGCCCCGGGAGCGTAAAGCCGCACACGTGATGCCGCCCCCCGCCCCCCGTCCGGAAGTTCTTAGGGACGAGTTTACGTTCATCGGGAGGCATGACAACAAACCTTAGAGACAGACGTGGCTCCTCCTGCCACTTTCCAAAGTCCCCTCCCGCCAAAAGGGTAATTTTCTAAGTCTGGTCCCTTGTGGCAGTGGCAGATTTCTCTGAAATTTGGGAGGTGGGGTTTGAATGTCTTCCCTTTCCGTCAGTCCATTCAAGACTTGGTTTCTCGGGGAACAGCGTAGAGGACAGACTTGTGTTTTACCCCACCCGGTTTCTAGTTTAAAAATGAAATTTCACCTTCTGTCCTTTACACAGATGTGATGTGTCGGTGGCCTTACCTGAAAATAGGCCAATGTGCCAGTGTAAACACAGACTCTCAGAACTAGAAAGAAGCCCAGAAATGGGGAGGCCCAGCCTCTTCTTAGACAAGGAATTCGAGACTCTGAGAGGCGAAGGGATTTACTCGAAGTTATTGGTTAGTTAGGGACAAACCCGGAATGCGAATCCAGTTAATTTCCGAACTCTCATGTGTTGCCTCTCCACACTGTGTCCTACGGCAGATACCAGTTCTGTTCATTTAGGGAGAAGTCCTAAGTCGGGGCACCTGGGACACCCCGGTCAGTCTCCGCTCGGGTCTTGATCTCAGGGTCCTGAGTTCAGGCTCGCGATGGGCCCCGCACTAAGCCTGGAACTTACTTGCGTACATACGTGCGTACACACACACATAAAATACACGGAACTTATATGATTTCACCTTCTCCGTGTACTCATGGGGTTGTATGTGGTCACTAGTCGTAAACACACATCCCATTGTTTTATTAGTGTTTCTTCACACAGTCTGGTACCACCCAAGCCCACGAAGGTACGTCTGCTTCAGACCACATGCTCCACAGTTACGTCTTTGCTGGGCAGACAGAAAACTGTGTTTCTTTGTGCTCAGAAACATTTAAGCATTTGCCACGAATTGATCTGGGGTTTTGAAGGGAAAACACCGCTGGTTGTGTTTGTGGAATTTTGGACGCATTTTACGGAGGATGAAGATTTTATTGCCTCTGGGCAGGACTCGCTTTCTTTTCCCCTTGATGGGTTTCGTTTTGTTTACATCTGCTCCCCCAGGCCCCAACACCGACTGACTGGACATTCGTGTCTTCAAGACCCACCGGCCTTGGCCACTTGGCCTGGGAGCCGTGGTCATTTCCAGTGTATGAGACATTGAACCCAAGATTCTGGGCACCTGATGAGAGCAGGGAGGGATGATTAAAAGTGTGGGGTGAATGATGATGTCTCCCCCTCCCCGTGTTTCTGTAGGAGAGGAATGAAACGGATGTGTTTTGAGCCCCTGCCGTTGCGAGAGCACTTTCAAAGTGTTCTCACATGGGGGAGGTAAGTTTTATTTTAAACCTGGGAGGTAGGGGTTATCTTTCCTCAGGGGATACTTGAATTCTAAACCCAGCGCTTTGGAGACTCTGATTTCAACTAGAATCATCTGTCCTAAGTGTGGTTGTGAGAATAAAGCAATTTAGAGATCTGAACAAATCCGGGCCTAGAAACGTAACCAGTGTCCGCAGTTGTAAACAGGCTCCCGGGGTGAATGACTGTCAGCCATTCGTGGCCGAGAGGACCAGGTTGTGGGCAGGCACGTGTCCGGTGTGGGGACATTAGCCCGACGCCCTCAGTTGTACCCGCTCTTTCTAGGCTTCTCCCTCCCGTCTTCAAGGTCGGGACTTCCAAATAGCCTTCAGTTCTGCCTTAGGATTCATCCGAAGCCTTCCATGGCACCTGGGCAAGGGGGAAATTTTTAAAAAATGGGCACACTTCAGTGAGCCAGCCTGGCCTCTGGGGACACGAGTAGCTGGTGACGTGGGGCGTGAGCCCTCGTTGGGTGTCCCGGACGAGCCGGGGGATGGGGACAGCGCAAACAGCACCGCCAGCCTGGAGGCCCCGCCGTGGAGGTCGGGGATGTCCTTGCGTCTCGGTTCAGCGCAGGGGCCTGCCTTGCGGGCGGGACTCTGCGGAGCAGCCCGGACCCCGGACAGAACCCAGATCTCGGACTGAAGCGGTCCTCAAGGTTGGGCCCGGGACGCAAAGGCTTCCTTCCGGGACTGCCCTCCCCCGTGTGGTCGCGTCGGAGGGGTGGAGCGCGTCCTGCTGTCTGCTGCTCGTCCCGCAGGTGCCATCGCAGTGACGCGCTTCCTCGGGACGGGGGTGACGTGACTGTGACGTCTGCCATTTGCAGTCTCTTTTGCAGCTTTAAAAGATGAACTCCCAGCCCCTGCCTTCTTGGAGAAGCCCTTGTTCTACAAACCTTCATTGTGTGATCTCCCCTGCTTGAGTTCCGCCGTGTGCGCACGTGTTTCCCGGTTGCGTTTTGCGCTCGCGGAGCTGCCCTCCCGTCCCTCCGCTTCCAACCCCGTGTGTGCTGGACCCCGTTAGCGCGCAGGAGCACTTCCTCCTCCTGGGTCTTTCGGGGCCGGGTCGTTGTTCTAGTTTGTTTTTAGCAGTTCTCTTTAGCTGATTTTGGAAAGATCCTTTTGCTTTGGTTTCCTCATAACGAGTACATTACATTGATAGCACTTATTTGACTTCGTATCACCTTTGCGGATTTCAACTCCGCCTTCTGTTGAAAATGTAAATACTGCAGAGGGCCGGATGGGCCCCTCCCCGTGACAGGACCCCAGGTTCACAGCTTATGTACCTTTTCTCATTTTTTCAATACACATAAAATAGCGTCATGTCTTCTCTTAGTCTGTAGACGACTCGGATCCAGTGTGAGCATATTCCGAAAGCTTCACCTGCCTTTGATCATTAAGATCGCTCTCCTTTAACGTGATGGGCTTTTGATTGCCTTTTTTTAATACCAAAAAAACCCCCAAAACTATCAGAATCTTTTATGATTCAAAATAGAACATTAGTTTTATTTTATATCAAAAATGGATGCTTAAACTTCCTAATAGCTTCCAATTATTTTACATTTGCTTGTGTTAGATACTATTATTTTATTGCAGCATAATGTTCAATTATGGAAATGACTCCAAAGAGACATGATTTTTCTGGCTTAATGTGTAATTGTTTATTGAGTATTTTTCTCATTATAGCAATCTTTTTCCTTCTGAAGTGCAGATATGAAGAAACTTAGATTTTTTAAACTGATTATTATGCGCCTACAGAAACCGAGTATTTACCAAGGAACGACTGTATGGAAGGCACTGTGCTTGGGATTGAAATAAAGACCAGGATCTGAAGAGGTCCCTTCCTCCTCCAAAGAACGAGTCATGTGTGCTAAAATCCCAATCCAATGTCTACTAAATGCCCACTGCGTCCCTCGGGCATCGGGTCTCTAGAATGGAAGTTCATCAGAGGGTCAGGATGGCTGCCGGGGGCTGTGGGGCCTGGAGAAGACCCTCAGCAAGGTCGCTGAGGGCTCTGGAGGGCCAAAGCACCCATCGGTGTGTGAGCGGAAGAGAGCAGGAGTGTGGAACTCCTGGCTGGTGGTCAGAGCCGAGCGGGAGCACAGCACAGCACAGGGCCGTGGGGAGGAGGTGGGGGTTGTTCCATGTATGGGGAGAAGCCGCCGCAGAGTTTCCGGCAGGGGTTGCCATGACGGCGTGATCGGATTTAGAGGCTCGTTCTGGCCGCCGGGGAACAGCCGATTCTGGAACCATTGATGTTTGTGTTAAGTCGCGTCATAAGCAGTGCTTCACACGTGAGCCGCTGGGGAACGTGAGGGGTTACGTGAATGCATCGCTGCTGTGATTCTGAGCCTCGATGATGGCTGTGGGGCAGCCGCTGCGGGAGGCGGACGGGTGGGCTTGACTTCAGTCCTGTTGAACGGGGGGTGGGGCTGGGACAGCCAGGGCACACGGTCTTCAGGCATCTGGAAAAGACACTGTATTCACTCCTGCCATCGGGTTTGAAGACCTCTCTGAAGACAAAGTTTGGGTATTTGCAGGAGAGTTGAAGTCATTGTGACAGTATGTGTCCCAAGCCTCCACTTTGGACTTTGGCCTTCCAGGATTATAAATAAGTGGGAGGCAACACTGTGGTTTTCGGTGACTTACTGCAGTCCCACCTATACCCCAGGGACAGTTACAGTTCCCCACGGTTTCTTTCTGGAGAGTGGTTTTAGCGTTTCAGAGTTGAGCGGCGACTCACGCAGTTTGCGAGTCCCAGGTGCCCGGTACACCGTGGAGCACCACACAGCGCTACTTCGTAGTCGGCTGAGGTCCCCGTCGTCCTCCCGGCCTTCCTGCACTGTCTTCTAGATGTGGATCTTCAGACTTTACATTTGAACATGTTTCCTTTTTCTGTGATATGTTGAGGCTAACGAAGTAATGACAAGAGATGAACTAATAGCAACAGATTCTAGTTTCCTACCAAGTATTTACTCCATGGGTGGTTGATGGAAAATCAATTTAAGGATTGGTAGACTTGCTCTTCAAAAAAGATAAAGTATTTCAAATAGAGCACACAACACAGTACCCCCACCCCACCCCCCAACACATACTCTCTATTTTTAGAAAACTTTAGTCACTTGGTGTTGGGATTCTTACTTTATAACTTAAGACGTGGCATTTGTCAATTTGTGCAAATCAAGAGGTTAGTGTTCATTAACCTCTGGGTGAAATACCAGAGAAGACTGAGCTCCGGAGTGGGAAAGGAAAATAGAGACACGGTGATGTTCTTCTGAGGAGTGTGCCCCCAGCATCTTATTAGGGAACTCGTGGACTTGCAGAAGTCCTGTAGTCCCATTGCACGAGCAGCTGCCTCAGAATTTTGGTGCTGGTCATTCATGACACAGATGTCCTCTTGACACTGCCAGTGAAGATAAAAACACATCATTAGCTTGGTCCCCTACGCGGCAGCCCGGGCTGTTTCCGGTGAGAGTTTGCTCTCCGGTACACATCCTTTGGCCTTCGTTCTGCACGTGGCGTCATTCCCAGTAGATCTGCTTCCTCTTCCATGTGAGAGTCTTGAGGTCCATGAAGACGGCTCATGGCCGTGCTGACAGGCAAGACTCTGTAACTCCCCGTTCTACATGCTGAGCGATCTGGGGAATGTGCATGGAGCCAGCCTGGGAAATAATCACCAGGAATAAGGGCTCATTGTCGCTAGCCCTCATGACTGTGCCCAGTCCTGGAGGTGGCTTCTGACCCACCTCCCACCACCCCGCCCCTGCAGCAGCTTACAAGCTGGGAGAGAACCCAGCCAGGAAGGAACGAAGGAGCTGATTTCCAACAGTGGCCGTGGGCGGTGGGGACGCAGAAGGACTGGAGACCTTGCGGGTGGCGATGGTTTGGGACCAGAAAGGTCCAAACGTACTTCGAGAAATTGTCGGAGTCCTCGATTCCCTGGTCTGTCTCCTTTAACTGGAGAAGCAAAGGCTCTACGATACTGAGGGGAAAAGGCAAGTTTCAGAGATTGGTTCAGAGGCATCTGTGGTGCTCACACGTACGCGGCTCAGACACACTGCGGGCGCTTGGCACCCCCGGGGCCCATGGGCCAAAGCAGGCTGTGTGAACAGACTCGGGGAGTTTTGTCATCTGCCCTCGGGAGTATAGGCAGGCGTGTCTGAAAGCTGACGGGACAGCCATTGCCAAAGCACGGTAACTGTTCCCCAAGGCAAAACCCCCTTCCCACAGTGACCTATTGAGAACAGGACAGGAGTGGCTCTTGGAGCTGTCCCGCCATGCGTTGCAAACACGTTGGTTTTCGGGTATTTGCTGATGCCTTGAAGGAATAGCCTCGTCCTTCCCGACTCACCAGGCGACAGCTGTGTGAACTTGCTAGAAAAGTGCCCAAGGGCGCTGACGTTGCTTGAGGGGATGAGCCCCCCACCCTACAGCTCTCTTGGCACAGCCCAGGGCCAGGACTAGACCAGTCCCTGTGCCCTTGGGTCTGTGATTCCTTCCTCCCTTCTGTCCAAAGCAGAAAGACTTGGTTGCCCCTGGGAGGACTCAGCAAGATTTGCTTCACCCCTGCAGACTAGGCGAACCTAAGACCTTCTTTTTGGCACCTGGACCCTGACAAGAAGGGAATTTTGAGGGAGGAGCAGATACAAGGGTGTTGCGTGACCCAGGTGACACTCTCGCTTAGAGGGATAAAGTATGCGCCTTCTTGCAGACCCCAAAGCAGTGAAAGAGTGAGCCGGTGTGGACGGGAACTCAGGCCCCCAGAAAACCAGCTGATGCGTCATAACTCCGCCCTGCAGAGGGTTGAGAAGAAACCTGGAGGTGGGAAGTATCTATGCATACGTAGGGCCTAGGAGCCAAGGAAAAGCCGAGGATAGACTCGAAAGATGGACATTCTGCCGGGCTGTCGTCATGCCCCCCATGCAGCCTCCTCGCTGCGTCCCAGTGACTCTCTGCTCTGTGCCAAAAAGGTCACAATGTGCAAAGTGGGAAGGTAGAGTGACTGATTGATAATATTTCCGTACACCTTTGGTGCTGGTGGCTTTTACCTTTGTCCTTGAGAAAATAATCTTGAGTAAAATTCAGTGTCGAAAATAAGGTTTCACCTGGAGCCAATCATTTGCCCACCTTCATGGCCATGATAACCTCTTAGAGTGTGAATGTTACCAGCTAGAAGCCTCATTCCATAGCCCCATAATCTCATAAACATCTTGACACCACAAACATGCAGATCCAGGAAAGGTTGCTTGTCCCGGTAAGAGACGGAACGAAAAGGACGTAAGACACCAAAGGATTTTGGCATCGGAAGGTGACCAGAATCAGATTGGTGTTATGATTACTGGCCCCTTCTGGCTCTGGACACGAAACTGTCAGGTGAAGTCGTTAGAAGTGACCAGCGGGCCACAGTATCAGGAGGAAGGTGTCCCCATCTGTAAACGGATCTGTGAGTGTCCACGAGCTTTTGAGCCCTCATTTACACTTGGCAATGACGATACTAGAGGGAGGGCTGCCTGGAGGAAGGTGGCCTTCTTTTCTTCTCATTCATATCCCCCCTCAGTTGTTCTCAGTGTGAAAGGGAGGATGGGTGGGTACCAGGAAGTTTTGTTGTTGTTGTTGTTTTGTTTTGTTTTGTTTTTAAACCAAGCCCCTGAAGTCATCATTTATTTTCAGTGCCTTGGTCCCACCTCTTGGAGAATTTCCAAAATAAGCAAATGGGCTTCTTGTTGTCTTTGAGTCTAAGGAATGTGTGCTGTGGCTTTCCTTGGGGTGATGGCCTTGGCCCTAGACTTGCCATATCCTCAGAGCAGGGGGGCCAGGTTGCATGAATCCAGACATGTGGTTGAAAATCCTTTTAGAACCTTCCCTCGTTAGGACCCCTTGTCACACCCTAGAGACCTAGCAGTATCTTGTTCAGTGTCAAGGGGCACTGGTTTTAAAGGTGGTTGTAGGGTGCCGGGGGGGCTCAGTGGGTTAAGCGTCTGCCATGGGCCCAGCTCATGATCCCATGATTATGGGATCGAGCCCCACATCAGGCTCCACGCCCAGCAGACAGTCTGTTTCTCCTCTCCCCTGCCCCTCCTGCCTGCTTGTGATCTCTTGCTCTCATGTCAAATAAATAAAATCTTTTTTTAAAAAGGGAAAAAAGGTGGCTGTGCTTGTGCGTATTACACACACACAGGGTCCTGAGGGAACTTGGTCAGCAGCCACAGAGGGCCAGAGAGGATGGGCCAGGAAGCGGAGACCCGTGGGAGGGGCACTGGCGGGGTCTGGGGGAGGCAGAGGCAGAGAGGTGCGGGCGATGGAGACCAGGCAGGAGGTGATCTCGTGCAACTGGTGAACAGGGAAGCCGGCAGAAGGACACAGGCAGAAACAACGGGAGACGTGTGCCTGGCCCCAGCAGGGCAGCTCGGGCTTTCTCTCGGAAGGTAGCCCCTGCGGTCTTCCCGGTGCTCTTTGTCACTGGGGACTTGATCTCCCGATGCCTTGCAGTTTCCTGTCCGTCCTTCTACCCTCGGGACCCAGCGCAGGGCTGGCCCGGGAAGGGACACCAGCCTTTTCCTTGTATGAAGTGAAAAACCCCGTTCCAGCTAGGTGTTGACGCTCTTAGGTTTGGTCAGGACTTCTTTATGCCCCCTCCCCGTCGACCCCCGTAGATCACAGGCCACTTTGCTGCTTCTCATTCTGGTCTTTCACCGGCACCGTCCTCCGTCGCTCGGATTCACTAGACGCTCCGGGAGAAACAGCGCAAGCCCGGGTCGACCGTCGTGGCCCGCGCTGCGCAGGAAGAGGGTTGGGGAGCTGCAGTCCGCATCTTCAAGGCCGATCCTCCCCCTGAAGGCAGAAACTCGGGCACACGCGGGAGGGTGGATGACTTTGTGGGGCGAGGCTTAAGGTGGGATAAACCTGAAAGAGCTTTAAGGACACTCCCCTGTAATCTGTTGATTTCCTTCAGTGCCCCTCGCAGGCTCGTCTTGGAAACGAGGCGACAGCCAGCGGGCTTCTGCGGTGGCGGCGCCTCACCTGCTGGTCCCGCACACCTTTCCCAGCAGGCCGGCTGGCCGTCCGCCAGATGCAGGGACTGTTTTTCCTGTTTGGGATCTTGCTTTTCCCAGGAGCCCTGGAGCCCTCGGGGGTTTTCAGGACAGACTTGAGCTCAGAGCGCAGCCTCCCAGACGGTAGTTAATGTTGACACAACATGACAAGCACAGAATGGAATCTCTCTGAGCCCTACCAAGCAGCCACCATTCCCCTGATCTCCCAGTCTTGCAGGGTTTGAAAATTAATTTGCCTTGAACAAACAGTGGGTTTTCCTCAATTTATTTGTCCAGTTTCAGTGACCGAGAAGAAGAGCTGCGAGGCTGAATGTCAGCCTTCCTTTCATCCGGGTAATTGAATCTGCTCGTGGGACACACTGGTCTCTGTTTCATGACTGGAAGAAAAGAGGGGGAAGAGGAATGTGAGGAGACAGGTGCATGCTGGAGACGGTAACTTTTTCTGCAAAACGCCAGTGGAATGTGGAGCTCTAGGGGCAGAACCTAAAGCATGGGAGAGGTCAGAGTGGATAAATTCAGTAGCGCAATTTTTGTTTTAATAAGTATGTACAAAATATATGGTCTTTGCCAAAAAGGAGGTTTTGTTGGAGGCACAAGAAGAAGACGAGAAGGTGTTTAAAAATGGATCTGGTCAGTAGCTTGAAATTATTGTGTTGATTCACAGACTGTGACACTTTGCTATGTTTCTCGACTTTTTAATATAGAGCATCTCGTCATTTATTAATAGTCCCACTTTGCCTTAATTTAAAGCCTGGGTTTCTTGCACCACCACCCCCCCACCCTTATTTGGCTTCTTAGTCTTCGTTCCTTCTGTGTGCTGAGGTCTTTGTGGCGCTCTCATTCGGACGGAGAAGTAGAGAAGTGAACTAGAAGACAGAATAACGTAAAGACAGAACATACCCATTACTGGATGCTCTGGGTCAGGCATTTCAGGAAGATGCTTGGGTTCGCTACCTGATGGCCGGGGCCCCACATAACCTTCTTGATGTCTTGAAGGCTTGTTTGTGTTTGCTGCCGTAATGACCTTGTTGTGAGTAAGACGCCATCGGGCTTTCCAACCTCGTGTAAAGACACGGAAGCACAGAAATGTGCCGTACGAGGCTTCTTCCAGTTCTCTCTGTCTCCTCCTTCATCGTCCACGTTCGCCAGCTCCTCTTTGTCCAGACACACAGGCAGAGCCAGTTGGACATGTTGTAGACAGAAGGCCCTATCTTAGCCTCGTTTCTGAAGGGCAGATATTTATCTGTCCCCTGGGTAAAGAACTTTCTAAAAAATTCTGTCTAGTAGGTAAAGCAGTTTGACGAGACCAGTCCCTTTCTAGTTGACTTCTGTCGTGTTGGAGGTTATCCCGTCCATGAAGGAACTTCTTTTAAAATACACGGTTGGCCTTTGGACCTGGAGGTTAGGAACCCTGACACCCCCTCTCGCGCAGCCAAAACTCCCCGCCTAACTTAGGACTCCCCCAGACTTTACTAACGCCGGCCAACTGTTCACCAGAAGCCTCACCAGTGACAAACTTTGACATGTATTTTATACACGTATTAGATACTGTATTCTGAAAATAAGTCAGAAGAAAATGTTACTAAGCAGGTTATAAGGAAGGGGAAGGGAAATTCAGAGTCTTGTAGTGTATCAATCGAAAAAATGTGCCTGTATGTGCACCTGCCTGCCCACCTCACGCCTGCCCTTTTCAGGGCTCAGCCGCAATATCGTTTTTCGTTTACAGTAATAGTACATAGTTCCTAGAGAAAACTTGGAAAGGTAAAAAACTCAAGTTGAAAAACGAAAGTCTGTGCTTATCTCTGGATGGTGGGATTCAGTGAACGTTCTGACGTCCATCTTCCTCCTCTTTTCTCTGTGTGCGCATCCGCACGTTTATGGAGATCATTTTCAGTCTTGAACGCTAACTGGTCGAGGTGTACTTTATGTTACTTGGTAGTAATTTTGTCATGAAATTATTTTCTGCAGTAGTTTTGGGAACACTGATTGTTTATTTTGTGCTCTGCCTGGTAGAAAGAACTTAATTTCCACCACAACCCTTTGGAGTACTTACTGTATCTTTGCCGTAGGATTCTGGGCTTCCAGAAACATCGTAGTTCATCGTAGGGACATAACACAGCTCATCTCAAATCAACCCGAGCACACCCAATGCCCTTTTTGTGTGATATAAAAAATGTGTTATAACACACTTTTGTTCTTTACTTTCTGGAACAAAATATATGGTTAGATGCCTATCTATACATGGAATTTTTAAATGCCTATAAAGCCCTAATGAAAAGTAAAGGAGAAACAAGCAGCAAGTAATTTGTAATGACATAATACGTTTTTAAGTACGTAAATATTTATTTGCGTTGGAATACAATGACATGGTCAGATGCGCGAATCCCTCCGTGGGATGGTACATAAATATGGTGGGTATGAAAGCGGATTCTTAATGGTACATGTGACGCGGTAATTAAAATGCCTGGAGCAGGCATCCCGTTGGTGTCATGATTTTCCTAAATGGTGAGAAACCAGCCCTTGGTGGTTCATAACACCGAGACGTAGCAGACATAGCGGCATACAACAGTCGTGTTCCTGGAAAATCCAGCATGTCTTAAAACGATGCAGAAAATTACTTTGTGTTTATATGTGAAAACAGTCAGGTTCTAGATGTTGGGCTTCCAGGGGCACAAATGTCCAGTGGGATTTTAGGACATTAACTGAGATGTTGTGTGGCATTGTCCTTCATGTTCAAGTACATCTAAGGTCCCTGAGAGCCACCAGGGCCCTCCAGCCACTGGGACAACGGAACACACTCCCCGACAGTGTGAAATCTCCCCCTAGGGGCGGTAGCTTCTAAAGAGAACCACGTCTCAAGTGGCTTTGACTTCCATCTCACTCATCATTAAATACCCTTGAACATAGACTTCTCAGAGCATATTGGAGGGTACGTTTCTGAGACCTTATGGGCCCGGTCATTTTCCTGTTAGATTTGTTTCCAAGTATTGGATGACTTGTTACTATAAAAGGGATCCTTTTGTTTAATTGAACTTTGTATTCACTATTGCTGGTGTGTAGAAAAGCTACTGATGTTTGCGGTTTGTCTTTTTTAACTTGGGTATTTTGCTGAGTTCTCTTATTCTCATATATTTTGCAGCAGATTGGGTTTTCTAGGTAGATAATTATATTCTTTGTAAATAGCTGTTTCGCCTCTTCCTTTTGTCGTGTTGCGGTTGGTTTTGTAATGTAAGTGACGGGATGGTTTGTTTCTGGCAGGTTCAGTCCACGTGGTCTCTAACACTGAGTAGACTGGGACATATTTCTGCGTTGAGGGGAAGGTGTCTGTCATTCTGTCCTTTCCAGTTTACGTCTGTGCTCAGGTTTAGTATTTTTCAGTCAGTTTTAGTGATTGGTATCTTTTCATAAAACCCGCTTTATTTTCAAATTTATTATTATAAACGTGTGCATTCTAATGTCTTACTTGGTAATAAGGTACAGTCTCCGTGTCTATGCCACTACCACTATTCAAATTCTCAGTTTTGCTTGCTGTGCTTTTTTCTTTTTCTTGCTCAAACTGTTCTTAAGTGTAAGTCCAGTTTTCTTTTAAGAATTTTAATAGGTAACATGATCGCATAATTGAAAAATTTAACTCTGTCTGTATGTGTACAGTCAGATATCTCCCCCTCCTCCAGCTCCCTGTCTGTCTGGTTCTCCTGCCTGAGCCCCTAAGCAGGACCACTGCTACTGGTGTCTTAGACACTCTTTTAGAGCTTCTTTATGCATAAAGTAAAAACGGATATATATTACTTCTCTTCCGTTTTTCACAGAAGCTAGCAAAATGCCATAGCTTGTATGCAGAGTTCCTCATTCCTTTTCAGGCTGTAACATCTTCCATTGTCTGCATGTATCCGATTTCTTTTCTTTTTTTTTTTTTTTAGATTTTATTTATTGTTTGACAGAGAGAGAGACAGCGAGCGAGCGAGGCAACACAAGCAGGGGGAGTGGGAGAGGGAGAAGCAGGCTTCCTGCTGAGCAAGGAACCCAATGCAGAGCTCGATCCCAGGACCCCAGGATCATGACCTGAGCCTAAGGCAGATGCTTAAGGACTGAGCCACCCAGGCGCCCCTGCATGTATCAGATTTCCATGTAACCAGTTCCCAAATGATTACATTTTAGTTCTTTCCCAACTTGCAGTTCAAAGCACGATGTTTTATTGTGTCTAGAGACTAAATCCTTCCTGAGCTGCCTCAGTTTCCTTGCTGAATGTTTCCAAACTGCCCTCTTCAGAAGCTTTGGGTTTTTCTAGTAAAGTAGAGCAGCCCCATTCCCCCCAGGGAACTTGTATCACATTTGGATCAACAGTAAACAGATTTTCCATAATCTGCCCTTATCTTTTTAAACAATGTTGTGTTTGAGTCAAGGTTATTGAGATGGAATTTACATGTAGCAAACTCACCCCTTATACCGTACACTACCGCGCACTACGCAGGGTAATTTCAATTTGCATGTATTTTATTAGAAGCATGATATGTTATTTTTATAATCACAGAAGAGAGCTTTTAAAACCCCGAAATGTAATGAGTAAAACTTGTAAATAAGACTCGTCAGTTTGCACATTCTTACTTCTTCCAACCTCAGCAGATTTCATCCTTTGGCAAACCCGGAGCACACAGAGCAATACAAAATGATTTTTTTAAAAAATGTGTTCTTGCCAATTTTGGAGAAGCACAGTAAGACAAATTGACTGTCAAGATGGAAAAGCTTAACTGGGAAGATACATTTATTGAATAATTGAAAGGAAGAGGAAATGCATTACCGATTAGCCACAAAAACGCCTGACGCCTGAGCTGTGCCTCGAGAGACTCGTGTAAACGGGGAGTCGTAAAACTGTCTCGGCCGCGAAGTTCCTGCCGGCTTCAGCCTGCCACGGCCTCACGCGTGGGTGTCACAGCAACGAGGGGTCGGTGGGTCGATGAGAGCTCGCAGGGTCGGCTGAGGCGCGCTGCTCCTGACCCTCTTCCCAGCTCTCCTAACTGACCCGCTGCACTGTCTCATGGCGCCGGAAATTTTAATGATTCCTGCTTTGCTTTAGGATTTTTGCGTCGGAGGGGGCAGCAAAGTGTAAATCAGAGAAAAAGCGACGATTGGTGGCAAGAGTTGGGAACGGGAACGCGAGTCATGGGATTCATAGGGAACCTCCAGCAAGCAGGTTGCTTAACTTCGCTGGGCTCCTCCCCTCCAGTGAGCGGACTGGAGAAGTTCCCTGCTCCTCACTGGAGAGTCCAAGCCTCAGTAGCATCACCTGGGAAATAGTCAGAAAGGGAGGCTCGAGCCCCCCCCCCCCCGGAATTCCCGAGTCCTGCTGGGCTTTTTAATCAGATGTCCATCCAGGCCCTTTGTACGCATTTTATTATTATTTTCTAAAGATTTTATTTACTTATTTGACAGAGAGCACAAGCAGGGGGAGCAGCAGAGGGAGAGGAAGAAGCAGGCTCCCCGCTGAGCGGGGAGCCCAATGCGGGACTCGATCTCAGGACTCTGGGATCATGACCTGAGCCAAAAGCAGAGGCTTCACCATCTGAGCCACCGAGGTGCCCCTTTGTCCACATTTTAAAGTGTGAGAAGTGCCGGGATGGTTTCCCAGATTCGGGTCTTGTGCCAAGATCCTGGTTTTGGGTCCTCTGAGTCATTCATCCCAGACGACCCCGTAGAAATTGACAGGGCTCGCTGGAGGGGTTGCACACAGATTGTCCAGGATGGCGATCCCCAGGCCGGGCGCTGCTCCCCTCGTCCTGGCTGTGTCTAGGTTGGTGCCGACCCCCGGTGACCCGGGAACAACAGAGGAGACGCGAAAGCCGGCCCTGTTTGCCTTTATGGAGCCTCGGGAAGCGAGCCCAAGCCTGCATCATGGCCCCGGCAAACTCACCTGGCTGACTCGTCCACATTCTAGAAGCCCATTAAACAAAGAACAAGGACATAAATTTAGTCGAGCTACATAAGCGAAGCTCTTACCTGTGTGTGCCTAATGTGCTTCCTTCCCGGCATAAGAAAATCTAAGTTGATGGCCTCTGGGTGGTGTCCCTTGGCAGAGGAAACTTTCTTTATGCCCGAGAGAGACTTTGGACATTGATTCTTGGAGGGAGACCATGCATTTGAAAGTAGCGAGGTGGGAAATATTTACGTATGTATTCTTCATTACTCCAGTCTGGAGAGAACAAAGCGCTGCAGGTGGGCAGAGATGGGTCCTGCCATTACAGCACACGCAGTCATCCTCAGCCGTCCGAGTGTCAGAGCGGGGGGCGTCCTGCTCACACGCAGAGAATCTCGTGTAGTTTGTGCAGCTGGGATGTGTGGGTGTTAGCGCTTCTGCCCCAGACCTAACTGACCCTCTCGCGTTGTGGGAACCCCGTCTCTGAGCTCGTGGACGTGCTTGCGACGGTGACCTGGTGGGAGTGATGGCAAAAACGGTGGGGTGGGGGGGGACGCGCCAGACCCCCTGCGGATACAGGGTCGTCTTCCGTGACTTAGGACTTTGGCTGCATGGGGTCCGTCCACATCGGGAACCTTGCTGTTCTCAGCCCTCGAGTTAGAAACTACGGTTTTGGGAATCCATGAGGTCTCTGCTTAGCACAAGCAGCAGTCTTCCCGGAAAGGCTCTGACGGACGGCACGGGATGGAAACACACGCCAGTGGGATGCCGGGAGTCTAGCGTCACTTTCACCAGGGCCTTATGGGCGGTTTCTCCTTGGAGCCGAAACGTGCGAAGAGCGGACTGTCTTCGCGTGCGGTCGGTGCATTTGTGCCGGGCTGCTCTCAGCCAAGGTCACTTTAGCCGAAAACGTGCTTTGTTTGTAAACCCGTTCGTTCTGCTCTGGGGCACGTCACGCGTCTGATCTCTTTACCAAAACAACACTGAAAATCATGGGCTGCTCTGATGCAGGTTCCAGGGCAGGAAAGTGGGAAGCGTGTGCGCCCAAGAGGGTGTCAGCAGAAATGGGCGGGCCCGGGGAGAAGGGCGCGTGCTTCTCACACCCGGGACAGTGAGGCCGGAAGGGAAAGGTCGTGCCCCAGGTAGTTTCCTGAGGGATGCCTGGACCCATCCTCACGTCAGAGAATGTTGTCAGTGTTGTGATCTGTTCTCTTCCTATCTCTGAGCTGTGTGATGGCAAAAGGATGGCTGCTTGTAGCACCAAGATGTGAGAAAGGTCATCCCCCCGGCCGGCAGATGTATGCAGAAGCACTGACGGGTCAGCAGGGGGATTTCTTCCTATTTAATGCCATTTCTGTCTTTCATTCTTCTCTTAGACGACTTGATGGGCTCGCACTTAGTGGCTAATCAGACACTGCTCTGATGTGGCCAGGAGCTTCGGAGAAAGGTGGAGCTTTTCTTACTGTTAGCCCTTACTATTAGTATAGTACTTCTTACTATTACATAGCTTTTTTACTATTACTATTTAACTATTACTATGTTTTACTATTACATAGCTTTTTTTACAATTTTTTAAGATATTAGTTATTTTATTTTAGAGACTGCGCACACACACGCACGGGATGGGGAGGGACGGAGGGTGAGGGAGAGAGATTTGCAAGGAGACTCCGTGCTGAGCGGAACCCGACACAGGGCTCGATGCCACAATCATGAGCCAATTCCAAGCTTAACTGACAGTGCGACCCAGGTGCCCCGAGAAGCCTGTCTTTTAAATTCATAACAGGAGTGTGTACTTGCCACATTTCTTCCTTGGTTGTGGAATTTCACTTAAATTACACCTCCAGGCTTAGTCAGCATTCAGCATCGCACCCAGTGGTCCAGAGGGGTGGGGGGCCCTTTACAATGCCTGGCATGCGTAGGTGGCTGTAGGTTGATCGGAATTCGTGTTTGCACCGTGGAGCTCCGACGTTGCTGGGGTCCATCGGTGAGCGTGCGGAGGCCCGACGTTTGACCAGAGTTTAGCACTTGCCAAACACAAAATTGTTTCTGTAAATGTCAAGTGTGTCTCATCGGTCAGAATGGAAAGGGGAAGAGGCAAGGCAAGAAGAAACATCTGTGTGTGGTTAAGTAACATTGGCTTCGCTGGCTGTTTGGAAACACCACTCTTTTGTATATTCAAGAGCTGTATGCATTTTAAAAGGGAAAAAAATCAACTCGTTGGCTCTTGTTTCTTAATTTTGCTGCATAAAAGGCTTTCTCAGGATTAAAGTCAATGCGCATTTTGAGACTCCCGGGACGTCTTTCTGAAATGCAGCCTCCTGCAGCGGCTCACCTCTGCCCATGTCCCATGGGCCCTGCTCGCCGTGTGCTCCTGTCCCGTACGTTTACATGTCAGGACAGGAAGCCGGGACGTGGCACTAGGCCGTGTGCCGTGTTGGTGGGACTGTGGGGCCTGGGCTTGGACTCGGCTTTCTGCTGCGTGTTTATCTCACACTCATGTGTCATTGCCTGTGATTTTGTCTTTGCTCTTCCCCATGCAGATCCGGACTTAGGGGTTGGCACCCTCCCAGACCATGACAGCCAGGATGCGGGGCCAATTGTCCCCAAGATATCGGGTCTAGAGAGAAGCCAGGAGAAGAGCCAGGACTGTTGCAAAGAGCCGATCTTTGAGCCCGTGGTGCTGAAAGACCCCTGCCCTCAGGTCCCTCAGTCACTGCCCCAGGCCCAGGCGGAGCCCCAGCCCCGAGCTCCTTCTCCAGACCCCGACCTGGTGCAGCGCACGGAGGCGCCCCCTCAGCCCCCACGTCCAAGCACACAGCCGCCCCAGGCGCCCCCAGAGGCCCAGCCTCAGCCCGCCCCTCAGCCTGCAGTGCAGAGGCCGCCGCGGCCGCAGTCTCCGGCCCAGCTGCTGCACCAGAGCCTCCCGGCCGTGCAGGCGCACCCCTCGTCCCAGAGCCTCTCCCAGCCCTTGTCGGCCTACAACAGCAGCAGCTTGAGCCTCAACAGCCTAAGGTGAGCCCGTCTGTTCTCGCCGCGCTCGCGGTGGCCTGGCTTCTGCCATCCTCTTTCTGCGGGAGCGTTGCAGACAGTCGCCCTGTGCGGAGGGAGGCCGAGAGGGGAGGCCCAGGGAAGAGGCGCCGCGGGAGAACCAGCGTGGAAACCTGGGGGGCACCAGGGTTGGGGGTTCTTAGAAGGGAGGCCATGTGCCTCCGAGGGAGGACGGCACAAAGATGCTCCATCTCCCTGCGACTCGAGTCAGAAGATGGGGACCGGGGAGGGCTCTCGGTGAGGGTTTGCGTCACCGCGGACTTCCCGCCTGGGCCTTCAGAGAGGCGGAGGAGCAAGCTGTGTCGGCAGGAAGAGGCTGTCTCCCGCCTCAGCTCTGTGGAACCGCACGGGACGTCTGCGGAGTGGCACAGAGCAGGACCGCCCGGGCAAGGGAGACAAACCCCAGGGTGTGGCGCCAAGCGTGCCCCATCCTTGCCTGCCCCCGGAGGTTGTAATTCTGACCTCCTGGGACTCTTGTGCCTTTGTTTGCCTTGTGACAGCCTGGTGACTGGGGGGATCTTCCTGTCCAGGGCAGGCTAACTGCCTTAGCCAGGGTTCTGCCCCGGGATCATGCACGTGGCCCCCAGAGCAGAGCAGTGGCCCGGGGTTCCCAGGTCTCCTCCCGCCTGTGCTGCTCCATCGAAGGGGTCTCAGACGGGCTGAGCTCAGGTCATCGATCTTGTTCCTCTCCCGAAACTGTAGGACGTGTGTCTAGGGGAGGCTGGGAGGGCCCAGGGCTCCTAGGGGCAGAGACAAGAACTTGGCTGTAGAGGGGAACGGACCTGGGTTTGGGGCCAAAGCCGCCACCCGGACCCCGAGTGCTGGTAGCTCTGGGGCCTCAGCTCCTGTCCTGCAGTCGGGGTTACGACTATGGCAGAAGTTTCTTGTGCCTCCCAGGGGAGGGTCTCTAAAGAGGAAGGAGCAGGAGAAAGTGTTGAGGGGCTTTGGGCAGAGAGATAGGACTTTTTAAGAAAATAAATTGCTTACCTTTCTTTTCCTTTTCTCTTTTCTTCCGGTGGTGGCTCCCACAGCAGTAGCAGAAGCAGCACCCCGGCGAAGACTCAGCCCGCCCCTCCTCACATCTCTCACCACCCCTCGGCCTCCCCGTTCCCCCTCTCCCTGCCCAACCACAGCCCCCTGCACAGCTTCACGCCCACCCTCCAGCCCCCCGCACACTCACATCACCCCAATATGTTTGCCCCTCCCACGGCTTTGCCTCCCCCACCGCCGCTGACTTCAGGGAGTCTGCAGGTCCCCGGACACCCGGCCGGAAGCACTTACTCAGGTAGGAGGGTCGAGCTTCCTCGTGGGCTGAGGTTTGGCCGAAACATGTACCTGCACCGCGGCACCCCAGACCCTGCGGGGGAGGATGGGGGGCAGTTGTTGGAAATCTTCCAGATGGGTTTGCCCGCTCTGGGAAAGCACAGGTTGCAGTGCCCGGTCACCTGGCTCCCATGAGAGGGACAGACACGTTGCCAGGCCGAGACTGCTCCTTGCCAGGCTCTTGAGAATTCCGTCCTGGTGTAAGGGGCTGGTTGTCAACGAGGAAGGCCTTCTCCCTTCTTCCGAGGGGAAGGTGGTACTTTCCGTTAAGTGGTCCCGAAATCGGGCTTCGGCTGTGGACTCCCCTTCTCCTCCCCGGTATTGGTCAGGCCAGGGTCCCGAGTCTGGGTCCATCGTAGCCGTGGTCACCCCTGCTGCAGGATTTCCCCTTGAAGAAGGAGGCACGAGCACGTGGCCCTGGAACCAGAGATCGGGGTGCAGTCCCTGTTCTTAAGCACTTAAATATATGAGTTCCTGAACCCCCCAAACAGCCCACAGCGTGGACGATATTACTGTCCCCCTGTGGTGGAGGAGGGAACCAAGCCCCCGATGGGTGACTGACCATGCCCCGGCTCCCCGAGCTGCCACCACCAGAGCCGAAAACTGACCTCTGGCGCCTCAGCCTGGGGGCTGTGCCCGAAGCTGTGAGCCTCCAAGAATACAGTCCGGTCGTGGCTGGTGTCAGGGTCCTCCGGCCGCGGCTCTCCTTCCGTCTGGGGGCACAGGGGCCTTCGGGGGTGCCCTTGGCCCGGTCCCCACGCTGGTCAGGGCCTCGGACGTCCCGATCTGAAGGATACGACAGGTGCGGCGGAAAGCGTCATCCTCTCCCTGCCCTTCCCTTGCAGAGCAAGACATCTTGCGGCAGGAACTGAACACGCGTTTTCTGGCGTCTCAGAGTGCTGACCGCGGGGCTTCCCTGGGCCCTCCGCCCTACCTGCGGACCGAGTTCCACCAGCACCAGCACCAGCACCAGCACACGCACCAGCACACGCACCAGCACACCTTCACGCCGTTTCCCCACGCCATCCCGCCCACCGCCATCATGCCGACGCCAGCACCTCCCATGGTGCGTACCCCAGGCAGAAATGTGAGGATAAGTAGAGCGCGGTCTTTTCTGGCGCAGCACGCTGGGCGGATGGGGCTGTCGGGGCGCAGGAGCTGGATGGGGGGCGGTAGCCACTCGGGGCTCCCCCGGCCTGGTCGGTCTGTGCTGGGGAGAAGGGGACGTGCCCTGCTCCGGGCAGCGCCAACCCGGGGCCTCAGGTAGGCGCTTCTTTCTAGACGGTTCTGTCTAGCGCTAGGCGTGCGCACGGGTGGCTCTTGGGGTGGGGGGTGAGGGGCGGGCGTGTTCTCGATGCTTTGTCCCAGCAGTGTTGGAAGTTAACTTCCCAAAGGGCAATTCTGTCTCGAGCGTCCTGGGAGATCGCCACCACGTACAGAAAGGCACCTGTCCTCGCTCCACGCCCGTCGTAGCAGATAAATGCTCGCAGGATCTTGGGAGTCAGGCGGGCCGTCCAAAGCCCTGGGCCGTGTCCGTGATCCCCTGCGCTTTCTGGTGGCTCCCCGAAGCCCGTTTGGTTGAGGGGAGGTGCCGTTTCTTGTGTTTCGTAGGACAGTGCCCCGGGCTGGTGTCCTGCCCTGTCAGCAAGCGTTCAGGGAGCCACGCGCCCCCAGGGGCAGAACTCGGCCTTGTGGTGGAAGGCGCTGCTGATAAGGACACGGTCGACGTCTTGACTGGGTCCGGCACGTGCCAGGGGAGCCAGTTAGGACTTTTTTTTAAACTGATGAACGATACTGAATCGTGCCATATTAGGGTGCTAAGTATCCTGAGATAGAGCCCTGTCTGCCACCGTGAGTGTTAGGGTGTTTTACTTCCTTTTAAGCATTTAAGGACATACTTGATGTAGTGTGGGCCTGGGGAGAGCAGACTTGAATTCTGTCATTTCAGGAGGTGCGCCCTGCACCAAACTTTGCATCCTCTCCTCCCTCCCTATTTTGTTCAACTTAAGTTTTTAAAATAAATCTAGATTTTAAAGTTTACTTTCTGAATTTCCAGAGGAGAATATTAGAAATGAGACCTTGGAACCAAAATTTTTTTCCTGTAACAAATCCTGCGTGCTTTTTCTGGAAGAGTTAGACGTCTCAACGATCAATGTTTTTAAGGGCCTATTATTTTGGAAAAGCGTTTCTGACAGCAGGTGTGAGCAACAGCACAAGTAAATACGAGACGGGGTTGCTGACAGCACCAGGACCTGATGTTACTTAGAGGAAACACAGGCATATAGTCTTTTCTGCTCAAAAGAGAAGTTGTAAAAAAAAAAAGAAGTTTTAAGACCTCGCCCAGACGCCTTTCCATTTGGGTGTGGTGCATCTTGGCACACGGCCCGAGGTCCGGTCCTTCTGCCCAAGAAGAGGAGAACAGGGAATCTCCATGAATGACACCAAACGCTCGCTCCTCTGATTGACCTGAATAATCCCTCTTCTCTCCAGTGCAGATGTCTGGTTTGTGCCAGTCTCTAAATTTACAGACTAGAGGGAAAGACACTCGCGCGTGACCAGGGCCTAAATGCACCGTGTGGGTTCTCACTCTGCTTTTCCATTTCTCGTCGGAGCAGCTCAGAGTCGAGAAGGGTCCCGTGCTAGTACAGCGAGGTTGTGGAGTCGGGTGACAGCCCAGTGACAGAGCAGCTGGCCCAGGGCTGCCTCTGCCGAAGCACTGGACAGAAATGTAGACGCTCTGAGTAACTGGCTTCTGCTTTGATCCCTTTACAGTTTGACAAATACCCTACAAAAGTTGACCCATTCTACCGGCACAGTGTGAGTCTCGCTACCATGCTACCATCCGACGTGACCGCGTTTCCATCTCTGTGCTCTTGCCGCAGACCAGTCTTTAATCGTCTTCCCAGAGTTCCCATTGCTCCCCGTCACCTCAGATGCTTGCTTCTGTGGCGTTCGCTTCTGGTCACGATGCAGTATCGTCTTCCGAATCAAAAGATCATTAGCATGCCCAGCCCCGAGAGGCCCGGGGGGGATGTCCCTGGGCGCCGGCGTCCGGCCTCAGAGCGGGGGTCTGCAGCACAGTCACCCTGGCTGCGGGAGACTCTGAGATCCAGTTGTGCGGTCATCAACCCCGGTGTCATTAATGCCATATTCCCAGAATTGGACTTGAATGATTTCTTCCAAATACAATGTCACTCATCTTTCTGACTCCTCCGAGGCTTAACAAAGCTGGTTCTCATGTCCTCCCACGTGGCTGGTCTTGTCCTCCTGAGCTTGTTAAAAATAAAAACAAAGATGTCATTTAAGTAAAAGGGCTTATAGTGGAAATCTGTGATTTCTCCCCACTTTAAACTCATTCTTTATGTAAAAAAGTACTCATCTTGTCCCATCCTAAAGAGTTCAGTTCTCAAATTTAAATTGGAACCAGCCTATGTCCTATATTCAATAGGGACAACAGAGGACTTTTGTTAAAATACAGACACCTTTAGCATCTTACCATGATATTTTGGTTACGGAGCGATACTGCATCATGTTTACCTGAACCTTTGCAAGTCTCTCCGCTCAGTGGTTATTTTTATTTCTTTAAATGACACCAGAAAGAAAGAACGATGAGTCATTGCCTGTAGCCATGTCGGCCCACCGTACTCAACTCAAAAGAAGGGCTCCTCAGGTCAGCAGAGCCTGTGAATTCATTCGTGCTCTGAACCAGACCGTAAGACACTGTCCTAGTCCAGGGGGTAGCTGAGAAGTCAGGACCACAAAATTCTAGAGATCACCGAAGCGTGAGCTCCCCCGGAGACACGCAGACGTACCGTGAGGAATCTTCCTCACGAAGAGGGCAGTCTGTCCTGGCGCTGGGCCCCACGTATTCTGACACTGCTCAGCACTGTGACACAAAAGCATTTTTTGTTTATTTTATTCATTTGTTTTTTAAATATTTTGAGAGAGAGAGAGAGAGAGAGAGAGCAGGGGGAGGAGCAGAGGGAGAGGGAGATAGGCAGACTCCCTGCTGAGCTTTGATCACAGCTTTGGAGCCCGACGCGGGGCTGGATCCTGGGACCCCGAGATCGTGACCTGAGCTGAAACCAAGAGTCGGACATTTAAATGACAGAGCCACCCAGGCCCCCCCCCAAAAGCATTTTTTAATGGACTGCCGAATCCAAGAGGACCCCATGGGTCTCCTCTTTAGGGCTGTCCCGGGAAGGGTGCCATCCGTGACGATTATCCGATTCCTGCCCCTTGTCGGCGGCACTCGCTGATTTAAATCAGGACCATCTACCAAAGTCACTCTGAGAGAAAGCCCAGCGTGCTCCGCAGGTGCCTCAGACGAACTCCTTCAGACACAATCTGCGGCCCCCAGAGGGTCCTGGATGTAAGATGGAGAATGAGCCACGGGGCCTGAATTTTTGCCACATTCACGTTTTATTCCTTAGATACTGATCATTTTTCATCACGTGGGTGGGGAGGGCTAGTCAGCTGCATTCCGAGAGGGTCAGTAATGGACTCTAGCAAAAGGAAGATGGTGAAAATACCTAATTTTTTGCTGAAAACTTAAAGGAAGTATTACCCACCTGGAGGCAGAGTACTAGAAGCCCGAGCGCGTCCTAGCGCAGCCTGTCTTTAATTACTCTGCCTCGTATAGTGTGCTGCGGGAGAGTTACCTCGTTTTATTAGTTATGGTGGATAATATATGAAGTACTTAGGCTCTCCTCTTTGGGGATTAGGACGTTATAAGGGGAATTAAGATGCAGTGCACTCAAGTATCCAAAACACAATTTTAGACTTAAAAGTAGTTTTAAATGAGGGCTCTTGGCTTGCAATCACTGTTTAAGTGGATTTAGTTCAATATCAATTAGTCTGAAAAACTTTGCTGCATCATTGAAGGGAGCAGAATGAAATACAGACCAGTGGGAAAGGACGTGCCCTGGAAACCAGACTATGAAATGGGCATTTTAGTCCTTACCTAGAAAACAGCTAACGTAGCGTCGTTATGCAGAGAAGCTCGAGTTATTACCGTGTGTGTGAGGCGCTACGGAACCGTAAAGGCAGGACGTGACCTCGTGTCCGATCGGAGGTTGGATCAGAGTGAATGAAACCAGAGCAGTGGGATCTCAGAGCTATCCCAGCGTTGGGGGAAGGAAGAGCGGTGTTTGCCCTGTCCTCAGGATGGCCGTGGATTTCTTCCCTCCATCGTGTCCTCTGTAAACTAGTTAATTCCAGAAAGTTCATATTCTTAATTCAGAATCATTCTCCTCCCTTCGCGGAGTGGTCAGACCCGTCAAGGACTTGGCTTGGACAGCCCCCAGTGAGCTTGTCCATCTTGCAGAAAAAACAGTTTCACTGTGAGTGTAGATGGGGTCCTTTTATCTTGCCCTCCCACAAACATTTGTCATCATTTGAGACAAGACAATTACATTGTCCTCGGAAACCACCATTCCTGGAACAACCTAATGAAGCAAGGATTGTGAATATTTTCTCATTTCCTCAAACTATTAAAAATCTAAAAGTACTAATTGAGTTTTAATGGTATAAAATCCTGGAACTCATAAAGACTTGCTTCTTTTTCTTCCTTTTTTCTTAATTTTTCTTTTTTTTTTTTCCCCCTTTTTCTAATTAACTTGTAATGTCCCGGGCATCTTTATTTGGCTCAGCAACCCCTCCTGTTATTGACGCGCATTAAAATCTCAAGCCATTTAGGTCTTTTATCTGATTTAACAATTAATAATTAGAAAAGCTCCCTTTCTAATGATGTCCTCATCTGGGACATCATCTGTTGGCTGATTGATTCTGAACTACTTCTAACTTTTTAAGTTAAGCATTCATGGCGCATCTGTGTGATCATTTCATCATGGCTCCTTCACTAATAGCGTCCGGCGGGCATTACCTGGCTTGCTAATGTGGATGTCGCTCGATGGGAAGGGAACTGGAACATGGCGTTTGCCTCCCACTAACACCTTTGTCTCCCCTCTCCGTGTCTGGCCGCAGCTCTTCCATTCCTACCCTCCTGCGGTGTCGGGCATCCCCCCTATGATTCCACCCACCGGCCCGTTCGGTTCACTACAAGGAGCATTTCAGCCCAAGGTAAGCAACCGGACCGTGAACACACGCCAGCACTTTATAAGCAGAGGCTCGGGCGAGGTGGGTGGCGTTCCACAGCCACTGGCCAGTGACTCATTTTTCCAGTCTGAAGTGACCACCAGGGTTAGAGGGAGAATTTTATTTTATTTTATTTATTTATTTATTTTTATATCCCCTGGAGTTGTAAACCTCAGCCAGAATTTAATTTTCAGTCGGTACTACCCATGTCATCTCCGTTGAGCTCGGATCTCCTGTAATCTTTAAGATATACAGAAGACATGTCCGTATTTTTTCCCACCAGTATTGTGGACATAAGCTTCTGACTAGGAGATGCACGAAACGTTGGGTTCGTGCACACCAGCTTGTCCTTAAGGTATATGTTATCAGCAAAGACACGTAGCTGAGCCTTTATTGGTGTGAACAGCACGGACTAGACTAGAACCATTGAGAGCTAGAATTTCATCCTTCCGGTTGTGGGAGGGAAGTGGTCCTGCTCATCTCCCCCATTCCGCTCCGTAGCCCCGTGTGTCTGCAGATGGGGGTCTGCCCGCAGGTGGAGGGCTGCCGCCCACCCTCTCATGCACCCCTGTTCCCCCTTGGCCCTGCCTCAGTCCTCCATCAGCCATGGTCACACCTGCCAAGGTCAAGACTTACAGCCTAACGTGGAGTTAACCTTTTGCCCTTCACAGTAACCGAATCCTTTCTACCTAGTCGGGTTCTTCTACCCGGCTTGGGCTAGAGTGGTCTCCAAAGGTCAGTACCGAGGAGTGATTCTCGAAACCCCTTCCCTTTACGTGACTTGGTTATGGCCCTTACTGTATTTTTATACAGAAGCAAAATGTGGGTTAACAGTATCTGTTCTCAGATTTTTAAAGAAGGAAATTTTGCTCTGTGGGATTTGGGTTTTCTTTGCTTTTTTGTCCACCCCCACCACCCAATCTCATTTCTAAGAGAAAACACCAGTTTGGGGCCAGAGGCACCCAGCCTAAGCGTGTTTTGCATTTCCAAAGGCATCTTGCCTCAAAGCTGGAAGTAGGAAAAGAGATTTGAAAGCCTTGGGGGTGGGACCAGCCGCACCTTAGAAATGGCATTTCCCTGCTTACAGGCCAGGTTACCTCTACCTGCGGCTTTAATGATGGCCACGGGCAACCCCCCCCTACCAAGGGGATGAACCCTGGTGATTTTTCAACCCCTTTCCTTTGGTGTGATGCTGCTGCTTACTACTCCCTCCCAGCCCAGTCTGTCCCCTCTGGGTTTCACCCAGTCTCCAGCGCCTCCCCAGACTGCCAGGTCATTTAATAAATTAGACTATTTCCCTCACTCACTATTATCCAATCACACAGAAATCTACATCTGGGCAGGAAAGTCTCTCTCGGTGTTGAAATGGGCCTTTCCAGGCCATCTTCCTGATTGAATATGTAGATTGCGGTTCATTAGCCGAGTTCTTCATAAGTATGCAAATCAGGCTGTTAACAACTCCAGCTTAATTGTTAGTTGTACAGCAGCTGATTGCTTTTCTTTCTTCCATTCTCCCCCCTTCCCCAATCCTTCTCCTTCTAGGCTAGCCTCGTGCCTAAACTTGAGCTCTTTTCCCACACGCGTTAACTTCCCGGGGTTCGGGAGTCAACAGAAGTTGGGATCTCCTCAATAAAATACCCGGTGAAAAACGTTCTGAACCCTTTCACCCCCTGGAGAGCGAGGGCTGCTGGTGGGGGAAGTAGGCCTCCTGTTGTTGATGCCAATTCGAAGGACAAAAGCCCGTAGATAAGGTTATTGCTATGAGTGACATGTAAGAATGGTGGCGGCCTAGGAAGGATGAGGCCGCATCGCTGTAGAAATCATTTAATAGTAGGTCTGTGCGGTCCCTAAATTAGGTCCTCTTGTCCCATTTCCACCACCGCTAATGAGTGAGTACGGAGCGTCATTCCCTGTCATTGTCTGCGGGTTAAAATTCTGAGTTCGCTTCATGTCGCGCAGCACGCCCGGTTGTTCTGATGAGCAGCACCTGACGCAGCACAGTGCCGCGAGGGCCCCTGGGCGTCTCTCCGAATGCTCGGGGACGGGGCACAAGTGCTGTGCCAGGGCCGTCCGTGACTCGGAAGGAGATGGGGCCCCCGGGGGCCTGCTCCCGCGTGTTCTTCCCCTTCCTTTTTCCATCCTTCGCTTTTGACCGCAGTGACACGTGGCACGGTCCCCCTCCCTGCTTTCTGACGCCCTTCCTAGACAGGCCAAACCCTGGTCCACGTCCCCTGAGAGCCTGGGGAGCAGGGCCTCCTGAGGAGCACGTGTGGTCACTGGGGAAAATACCCCTGTCAACCCTTGTATTTCCAGAATGAAACAATGTCCATGTTTGACTTCGGTAATCTAGAACGCCAGCAAGATCTTGCTTTCTCGTTAAACGTGTGACGCGCCTCCTAAGCTGAGGTCTGATTACTTTGCAGACATCCAACCCTATCGATGTTGCTGCTCGACCCGGGACAGTCCCACATACTCTGCTCCAGAAGGACCCGAGGGTACGTAGAAAGTCCGGCTCAGTGGCAGATAACACCAGTGGCACAGAAGACCGATGTCCTGTGGTCCAAGGCCAGGAGGCGGACACTCTTAGCTTGTGTAACTCGTTCCACCCATCTGGTCTGTCCTTGTCTCCTTAAATTTCTGTCACACAGAAGAAGCTGTAAGCGATTTTCTCCCTGGAAGTCCCAGGACCCTCTGGCTGCTGTCCTGCGGTCAGGAGGTCACTGCCCCACCAGCGCTCCTGGCCCTCCACCTTTAATGCGGGTCCAAGCAAAACACCCCTTACGCTTTGCTTCCTTCCGTCCGTTCGTAGTGCACAGGCCCACGGCTTTGGGGAGGGACTGGAAGTTCTACAATAACAGACAGTCCTGTCCGGTGGAATGATCTTTACGTTACCCTTTGTAGTAAATACGGGCGGATGATTACGTGGGGCAGTATTGTCGTTTTCCCTGGGTAAGGGCAGTCAGGACCAGAGTTAAAGTTTAAAACGACTCAACGATGTAAGCATCTATCTGACAGTCCGCGTGAACTTCCAAAAAGTATCTCCTGACCTCTCCGTAATGGGCCGTCATCACATGAAGCGTGTTGGCTCCCGGGTCCCTGTGCGTGCCCGGCCTTACAGGCCCACGGTCTGGAGGCCCTTCTCCCCTGGAACCCGTGCGGCGGGGGTGGGCAGGGCTGCTGGAGACCACGATGCTCCTCGGATGTGTAACTGGGAGCCTATCGTGTTGCCAGAGGGCAGATTGCTATTGATTAAACTTGGTCGGGGGCTCGTCAGTGTGGATGTACCCAGGCTTGTGAAGTGGGGGAGGGGACACTTGGCACTTTTGATAGTGTGAAAATGGGTTAATTATTCTCTAAAAGGGCTTCATTTAAAAGTAAAATTCTAACATTTTAATTTCCCCTCCTAATGAAGCACTACAAATTTGTTAATTAGAGCAATTGTTTGAGTGACAGGCATGTAACCAAGTTGTCATTTTCTCTTCACAGTTGACAGATCCTTTCAGACCTATGTTAAGGGTAAGAAAGCTTCTTCTAGAACTGTTTTGCAACCTCTGTTTGACTCCCTGCGGGTTAAAAATACAAATCCATTCCCAGGAAACAAGCCCCAGAAACCCTGGCATCAAACGTTGGGTTGGCAGTGGCCGGGTCCTTCAGGTCGCGTGACTGAGAACGGCCAAAACTGCGCGGCCTGGAGCGCTGCAGGGAGCCAGGCCACTGAGGGAGGGCGGACGGAGGAAGCGCTCCCCCGGGCGGGGGCCGGGGTTGGCGTTGCTGCTGGGAGTCTTGTTGGCTGGGACGAGGAGGGGCACGGGGAGGAGGACTGAAGCTCAGGGCAGAAGTTAGGGTTCCAGCACGTCCTCCTGTCTCTTCGGCGTCCGCACCCTGTACTTAACGTGGGTCCCTCCACCTCGGCCGGCGGCTGCCTCATTCTGCAGGAGGTAGCGTCGACCTTCACAGCCACCCGACCCGCTCCCCTGGCGCAGAAGGGGGCTACCGCAGGCGTTCGCCCGTTTGCGCCCTGCGTGGCCTGGAGGGAGGCCGAGGGATGACCTCGACTAGACGGGACTGACTTGGGTGGGGGTGGGGCGGGGTGAAGGGTGGATGGTCGGTTGGAAGATGGATGGAGAGATTTCCTGCTGTCCTCAAGCCGTTTCTGGTGCACGTAACCAGATCCTTCCGGTTCTCTGATGACTGTCATCACGCAGCTGATTTCGGGTGATCCGTCCCTTCACTGCGGGAGAGCCGACCCAGACGTGGACTTGAGTCTGCGCTTCACAAACAGCTCCTAACGCAGCCACCAGAAGCGTCCGCCCCTGGCCGATGTAGGGCTGGGCAGTTTCTTCCCGCGCCCCTTAGAGTCCCCGAGCCCGTTTGGGAGCGGACGAGTAGGTTACAGCAAGAATCCAACGGACGGGCAAGAGGCGGTCCCCCCAGTCCGGGTGGTATGACCGCGCGCTCGGTCACTGCTCTGCTGGACACCAAGCCGTGAGCAGATCACGAGAGACACGGGGCGACCCTCTGGCAGGCGGGACAACTGCGGAGGCCCAGGGCACAGGCAGGAACGAGCGCTCTCCTTTGTTCTGTCCTCGCTTGGGGACGAACAGCGCCGCCAACTCGACCGGGCTGAGGACTCCTAGCGGAGAACCGGTGGGAACTGGGCTCCAGAACAAACGTGCATTTCTTTGTTCCGCCCCCCGTGGGGACGCAGCCGCGCCGGGGGAGGTTACCCAGGGTCTGCTGTCGCCTCCTTGTTGGGAGCGAGTCACGGCTACTCGCTAATTAGCTCCTCTGCGCAGCCGATTTGCATCGCAGCAAGTGGTTGAGGCTTCCCACTCTCGCAGGTCTGCCAGCTGGCAGCGGAAAAGAAAGAAGAGACACAAAGTGGGGCTCGGGCTTTTGCCACCTTGTCCCTGGTAACCGGGGAGGGCCCCGTCGAGTAGGGTTTGGGGAGCAGTGGCTGCGGCCGGGCTCCGCACACCCCAGGGCTGAGAGAGGCTTGGGGGCACTGCGCCCTCTTGTTCCCTGAGGAGGAGCCTCTGCAGCCCAGAGCCGTGGGAAAGCTTGGCGAAGCTGGAGACGGTTCTCTCTGCGGGGTCTCCTGCTGACCACCTTGCTCGTTCTTATTCCAGAAACCAGGGAAGTGGTGTGCTATGCACGTTCACATCGCCTGGCAGATCTACCACCACCAGCAGAAGGTCAAGGTCAGTCTCGTGGGCCTCGTCGGGCGGGGCACGGGGCAGGGGCGAGGGGGCCCTGTGGGTGTGCGACCCCCTGACAGAGGAGGCCTTCCCACAGCCTCTACTGATTGCGGCCAGGAAGGATCAAGTCCCATGGAAACAGCGTTGGGAAACCTTACTATGACTTAGGGAAACCTAATGACAAAAATGACAAAAAAAGCTGGTAACTCCCTGGTGTTTTATCTTTTAGGTGATTTTGTCATTGTATCCATCCAAAGAGCTTAAACATAGATTAAATCCTGGGGCAGGGAAAGAAAAGGTTTTGATAATCTAATTATAACAACCACGTGTGTGTTTATGTAGAAAATGCGTAGTATCTGGGAGGAACTACACATGCAAAGTGGTGATTTCGGTAAGATTCAGTGCATTCTTTGCTCCGTGTGACTTTGAAAAGCGGACCCCCCTCCCCCCGTGACGCTGCTGAACTTCCATCAGCAATGCGTAGCACAGAGAAGTCTCTTCTAGAAGCAGCGTCGTAGTCCACACTGCCATCCAGCACGCCCGGTAGTCATCTCCGTGACCAGGGACAGAGGTTAGCGTTGGCTCAGTACCACTCTGACCCATTACCCTGTCTGCAGAATATTTTGCCTAAACTTCGGTATTTTCATCGCACAGATGAATACAGTTGTGTTTTCCAGGCATTTGTGACATAACAGGGACTAGGTCAAGAGCCTCCTGCAGGTAACCAGACTAGGCCTCACCGGCTGACTTGGGGACCAAAGTAACGGACGAGTCCAGATTTTACTGTGTGGGCGCTTAGCGTCTGGGTAACTGCGCCAAGAAGAATGGGAGAAAACAACCAATCGAGTAATTCCAAGCATTCAGTGCTAACAGCATTTGGGGGAGCCCCCATGAGCTTAAGAAAAGAGACCGCTAGGTAAAGGAGAGCCGGTCATCGCAGAATGTTTGGTTTTTTAATGATTTAAAAAAAAAAAAGCCAACCTAGTTAGGGGTGCCTGGGGGGCTCAAGTCAGTCAAGTGTCTGCCTTCGGCTCAGGTCATGATCGCGGGGTCCTGGGCTCCAGCCGCCCGGCGGGCTTCCTGCTCAGCGGGGAGCCTGCTTCTCCCTCTGTCCCTCCCCCCACTCGTGCTCTCTCTTACCCTCTGTCTCTTGTAAAAAAAAAAATTAAAACCAACCTAGTGAAAAGTTAAAAAGCCAGTAAACGAGGTCCCTAAGATACTTGCGTTTGGTGCCAAGGTGACGGGTGGCCCCTCCCCTAAGCTCCCGTCAGTGCGTTTTGCTCACTCGCGCGCCACTGTTGGGCGAGGTTTAGCCAGAGACGCTGGCCCGGCTTCGCGGGCAGACGGTGCGCTCGGAGGGCGACGAGGCGTCGGAGCTCACTTCAACTCGCTGTTTGTTCTGGACACTGTGGCTGGCCGAGGGGTAGTAAGACACGTCCTCCCTGTAGCTCCGCGGCTTACAAGCGGTGAAGGATGTTGTCGCTGCCACTTCCGCAGCAGCTTCTCGGGGAAGGCGACTGCGGTGGCTGAGTTTCCTTCTGTCACTTCCGTTAGGAAGACCTCATGCCCGCGGGGAGGCTGCTCCTCCCGCTTTCCCAGCAAACTCCCCGGGACCCCCAAGCCCCACTTGGCTTCGTGGGCCCGACTTGTGGTTAATGGAACCGAGCTGTGTGCCGTGCACTATTAGCACTGAATAATGGGGCGACCGAGTTAAAGGAGGCCCGTGAAAGACGTTTACAGATTCACAGTGCATCAGAAGCTCCGGCCTGGGCGTGGGCCGTTGCTTTCCAGCAGAGCTGGGACGAGCTCCCTGGGGATTTGAGCAGAGGTTGCACCACGGTCCCCTTTCTCGGGACTGTTCCTTTCCTCCCCCTTTTAGTGCCCCTCCCCCAAGCGTGTCCGGAAAGAGCCGACCTCCTGCAGACGCGCTGTACCAGGGTCGAGGACACCCCTCTGCGGTGGCCGGGGCGGGGGGGGGGGGGCATATCCACGTGCGGGCAGGAGCGTGCCGCGTGCTTCCGCAGGGTGTCACTTCCAGCCCCGAGCGCCCAGGCCACGGTTAGGTTTTGAGCGGGGCTGGCGGCTCAGCACGATGGCGGCCTTCTCTTGTCTCTGATGCTCACACAGGCTCGCTCGGCTGCCGCGCTGCTCACTCCCTGGTACACAGCGTGGGAGAGGGACGCGTTTAGGGCGGACGTGAGGGAGTCTGAGGGCGCGCGGGCCCCGGCGGCCGGCGAGCATCAATCCAGGCGGAGAGACTGGAGGAGAGAGTCGGAAGCAGGCGCAGGGCCGCGAGGGACGGGCCGGCGGGCGGCTGGTGCGCGGAGGCTGAGAGCCGGGAGCAGCTGGCTGAGCGTTCACCTGGGGCGTCCGTGTTCAAGAATGACACAGGGTAGAGGAGGGAGGAAATGATGAGCTCGTCTCCTCGGCCTTCGAGGGAGGGACCGGGAGGAGCTTGATGAGGGAGAGATGAGCGAGCAGAGCCAGGGCCGCTGCCGCCGGCCGTTCAGAGCAAGAGGAGTTCTCGACGGCTCGCTGGGCTGGGCCATGACCTCTTCCTCGGGTCGTCATCGGGCAGCGGCAGGCGAAGCCCCAGCCCCTGCGATCAGTGAACACCCCCCCTTTGTTTCTGCTGGTTTGGGGTGTTCTGTCCTTAAGAAACCGCAGCGGTCATCTGGAAACGAGCGCGTGGGCGTGCAGATGTTTCCTCACCACTTCCAGTTACTCACGCACTGCGATCTGTTCGAGGACCGCAAAGAGCCATTAACAGTTAATTTACACAGATTATTCACGCAGAATTCCTAACGAAATGAGCTTTAAAACACTGTCATTTAAAAACTTGCCAAAGTGGGGCCTTGACAGCAGATAATGAACTCGTCTGGAGTAAGTAGGATACGGTTTCATTCCTCAAGCCGCACGACCTCGAAGACCGCTCGCAGGCCCCGTCCAGTGCCAGGCCCCGCTGGCCCCCAGGGGCTGACCTGCTATCCTGGGCGCGAGCGGGTGAGACGGTGTGTGGGTCACTCTTCCCACCGCGCCCGTAAGCTTGAGCCCGACTCGAGCCCCGCGCCCGCTATTCCGTCTTCTCTCGCGGCCACTGCCGCTGCGCCCGCCTCCATCTTGCCCGCCGCTCCTCCTGGGTCTCATGTTTTCCTCTTCCTCTTGCTGCTTCAGAAACAGATGCAGTCAGACCCGCATAAGCTGGACTTCGGATTGAAACCCGAGTTCCTGAGCCGCCCCCCGGGCCCCAGCCTCTTTGGAGCCATCCACCACCCCCATGACCTGGCCCGGCCTTCAACTTTGTTCTCTGCCGCTGGTGAGTTCCGAGCGCAGGGGGGAGAGCGGGGATGCGAGTTCACAGGTGCCTGTTTGTGCTCTGGGCCGCCGCCGCATCCCTCCCTGACGAAAATGCTGTTCGTGCTGGCGCTCAGGGCAACCCCAGTGCATCAGGGAGATGGACCCTTCACTGACACGCCCTCTCTCATTAAGGAAGGAAAAAAGATCCATTGTTCTCCTTGGGGACTCAGACTGCTTTGGCTCATTTTTTGCTTCTGTATTAAACCAGAGTAACTCATGATCTGATCGAGAAAGATCAGAAAGCTTACAAAGGCACATCGATAGGCAGCGGTGCCAGGAACTGTATAAGGATGTGGCTGTCCTTAGGCTCGGTGCCCACAGCGCTCGGTCACTCTCCGCTCCACGGGGCTCAGTCGAGCTGTTTTCCCAAGAGTCGGAGGGAGGGGAAAGCAGAGTAAGACAGCGGCCGCTGGTGTGTCTGCTGTGCAAGGGGGTCAGCCCGCGGGTGGCTGCTGTTTTCGGCTTTGGAACATAGTGCCGTTGCCTGCGTGTTTGTACCGATGCAGAAAGCTTGCAGGACGGAGCATGCACACCTACATGGTCTGTTGGTTCAGGGCCGAGATTACACATTCTCGAACGCCCCAGGGATATGCCACAGTGGGGGCAGTGGGGGCTGGTGGTCACCCCTTTCCTCTCCAGGTACATACACACGAGGGGCAGTGGCCATAAGGACTCTCAGAAAGCAAGAGCACTCACTCCTCTCGGTATCAGAGGTTCCCTATCCTTCAGTCCTCAAGCCTTTGGGCCGCACAGAGCCGGGCACAGAGCTCCGCTCGGGAGTCCTTGCCCATGGCCTGGGGCTGACCCATTGTGCTAAGTTGAATTTATTCTTCTGGACATAAATATTCACTGGGCTCCGCTTCTGGTCCTTTTGGGAACAAGTTTCACATCCATCCTGCCGGCTGCCTTCCCAGGCTTTTATCCAGGACTCCTTGGTTGACCTGAGGCTCTTGCATTCAGAAAGAGGGAGACTCCCCATCGCAGGAAATCATCATGATAAAGGGCCTTGCTGCCAAAGCCAGTGAATCACCCTTGAGGCTGGATGGAATTTGCTAAGGTCTCAGGTTTTTCTCTGTCAGTTCTGTCTGGGGACATATTTGAAGGCTTTGTTACCATGGCACCTAGGCCCTGAGACGGAGCTCCGGGAAGAGCAATTTTTGGAGAAAAATAGATTTCTCCCTGCCTTCCGTTGGAGCCAAGCGATCAATTGGCTTCTTTTGCTTCAATAATTCTGGAACTGCCAGGCCCCCCCGGGGCCCCTGGGCTGAGCAAAGCTCCCATCTTCATCGAAGCGTTAATCAGCGTCTACTACACAGAGACAGTGCGGCCGGATTTGCATTCAGCCTGCAACACTGTTACCACCTGATGACACGCTGGCCTGTGTTCTCAGGCCGGAGCCGGACTATCATTTGGGCACGGCCCCCACGGAGGCCAAGCCAGCGTCTAGGCCGGACAGAGAGCTCCTCCCGTGCCCACCCGAGGCCCCACAGCAGTGCAAGGGACAGCAATCCAGAACATAAACCGAGTTCCTAGGGTGTGGGGAGGGACCACCACATGCCTCCACTTAATCTGCTTTCCCAGGGGAACTTACACTTGTTTATAGGAACTTAGCCAACATGCAAGACACCGTGGGGTGTTTTTAGGCCGTTCGTTGAGGCCCCGCGTATATATCCACCTGGAAGGTCCTCTTTTTTAGTCTAAGCAATATTGGATTTTGCGCCCAAATGGCATTTTGGTGAAACTTGCAGCCGGTGTGTGTAATTCACGCACCCGTGTTCAGTTGGGCCGCTCTTCTGCTTGTGTCGGGAATTCAGGCCGACATCCGCTCAAGAGAGGTGACGTCAGCAGAGCCGGGCCAGTCCGGTCTCTGAGCCGAGCCTGCCGCTCCGCCAGCGTGTCTCCCGGCTCTCGGCTGCCCCGTTAACAAGCCAGTCGGATGCCCTCGGCTCGTACAAGTGTCGTCCTGCTTCCCAGGCGCGCACCCTCTCTCCTTCTCTCCCTCTCCCCTTCCCCACCTTACTCCGGGACAAGGACGATGCAGCTCCCTAAACACATGCTGTTTAGGCAGACAATGAAACGCTGGAGGATGGAGAAACCAAAGAAGACCACTGACCTTGAACTGAGGTCCCCGTCGGGCAGATAGGGTCCGTTAGCAGATTGCCGGTGTCCACAAATGTAGGAATAAAGTGGCTTTTTCTGGCCCCGAAGCTGGGAGCTGCCTGGAGGACTTCATCGCTTGTACCTGATGCAGCTCACGGTCCCGGGTCCCGCAGGCCCAGGCCTTTTAGATGGTCTCCTGACCACCAGCACAGTCCTCAGGGAAGGGGCTCTGCGCCACCCAGACACGCTGCTCCTGGGCCAAGAATTAGAAAATACAGCTTCTAGAACAAGTTTCTCAGAGTGAAAGACTTGCCCCCCGACATGCTCTGTGAAGAAAGTATCCCGTGGCCAGATGTCCCCCTTTCAGAGGACAAGTGAGCCCGGGAATGTACTAACGGCTCTGGAGGTCCCTCAGGGAAGAACCCAACACTTCATGCTTTGGCATTTGACCCCCAGCTTGCTTGGTTATAGAACCGGCCCCCCACCCTGCCCCGCCTTGTGCGGTCTCTCCATGCTTGTAATGCTGTGCACCCATGTCTTCTCAAAGGAATGCCTTCTTTGGGCAGCGGCCAGCCCAGCTAGGAAGGAGAGCATGCCTTCTCCAGCTAACATAAAACATGTAGTCCCCCGGCACGTGGCCTGGGTGGAATTCGGCCACGTCCTTGTTTCAACATACTCACCCCCGTTTTCTCATGGGGCCCTTCGGCAGCTGGGAGCGTGGTAGGAGTTGGCTTTCTGGGAAATCTGATTCTGTTGTGTTTGACTTTCCAGGTGCTGCACACCCAACCGGGACCCCTTTTGGGCCACCCCCCCACCACAGCAACTTCCTTAACCCTGCCGCTCACCTGGGTAAGTTGCCATCGGCGATGGGAAGTGACACGTGTCTCACCAAAACCTTGGTTTGCCACGCTCCCTCCGCGCTTCTTGGCGGGTTGGCCGTGGTCCTAGACACCCCGGTGACTATGCAGGGCCATGCTGGGTTCGTGGAGAAGTTTGACGGCCGGCCCTCCGTCCTCAGGATCTCAGTACCTCTGACACCACAGTCTTAAAGTAGGGGCTGTGTGCTCGGTCGTGATGCCATCTGAGGTGACAGGGCAGTGGGAAGGAGCCGTGCCCCATGTGCCCAGCGATCTGTGTGTACAGTAGCCTGTACCTGCCCGCTGGGGTGAGATGGTGAACTCCCTCTGCCTGCCCACCTCTGGGAGGAGGAAGAAAAGGCAAGATGATGTAACAAGGAAGTGTTCCGTGCTGTTTCTTAGTCCCCTCGGGTTTCACTGTGCATCTGTCTTTTCCTAGCAAGGGTGCATGCTCTAGTGTGGCCTCTGTTTTCTGGGTATTTCCTGCGTGTGCACAGGCAGGCGTATAGGCAGTGGCACGCGACAACGGGGTGTCTCCACAGATGCGCCTGCACCATTTCGTCACTGGGAGCCTTACTCCTAGAGCCCACAGAGTACTTTCCCCGAGGAGGGAGGACAGGGCAGGAGAGTGTCCTAGAACACTGTGCCCAGACCCAAATGCAGTGAGACCCTCTACACAATCAGGGACGGACGGATCGGGTCCGAGTGTAGAGCGGGCAGGGGCCCCACATCGCCTTCCCACGCCCGGGAAGCTCTTACCCTCCACTCACCCCAGTCCTGCAACCGTTTCCTTTTTCCCGATCTGTCCGCAGAGCCTTTTAACCGTCCGTCTACGTTCACTGGCCTCGCAGCGGTTGGTGGCAATGCCTTCGGGGGACTCGGAAACCCTTCAGTTAGTGAGTACCTCTGGCTTTTTAAAAATCTGCCTCGGACTGTGTGTCTCCTTGGATCTGTCTATGGCTCAAGACCTTTCTAGCTAGAAGGAAACTGTCCTCGTGGGAAACCGATGAGGTCCTATCCGGAGAAGCCGGCCTCAGCAGCGAAGTCGGGGGGAAGGGTGCAGGGGTTTCAGGGGAAGCCCGCTGTTCCTGTGTGTCCCTGATCAAACTCCATACAGTCACTTAAGCTCAGTCTCCCCCACGTTCCATCCCTACCCTCCGGAACTTTAGCTGCAGCTCCCGGTGGACGGGGAAACCACTCTTCCTCCGCCTCACCTTTGGCACTAGTGGCACTGAGAAAACTACCAAAAATGGCAGGAAAACCGCCCTGGGCTAAGGCTAGCCCAGCATTTTGTACTCCGTCATCTGGGAGGATCGTGTCATTTTCTACCAAAAAGTATCTCGAGTGGGAAAAGCGGTGTAACACGGACTCATTTTCGAGCCACCGAAGGCTCAGCCCTTGTCTTTGGTGCTGTCCGTTTGTCACGGCCTGAAACGCAGCCCTAAGGGTGCCCTCCCAGTGTCGTCCTGTGCGGAGACCTTACGTGTCTATCTGGGTCCACTGCCGTCTGGGCTTGACGACCTGTTTCCATCCGCTAATGCTGTGGGGACAGTGGCGGTCCCGTTGGCGGGGCTGTGGGGCAGGGAGGAGCCAGAAGGCACCGCGGCGATGGGTGTTGTTCACGAGAGGACCCCCTTCTGCATGCCGCAGGCTCCTGCATGCACCAGACGTGTTCGATTGGGCGCTCTTGGCACCTGTCCGGCCCCTTTCCTCCTGAGTCCTCCCCCTCCTGCCCCGTCGGCTTGGGTTAGAGAGCGAGAGCCTTGAGCTGCCTCTCCAGGGTGGGGCGAGCGTCCCTCTAATGAGTCTGTTGATCTCCTTTCCTTTTCCAGCTCCCCATAATATGTACTCATTTTAACTCTGAGTGCTGTTAGAAGTTTTGGGGTAAGTACCTTCATTACAGCGGATTATATGATTTCTCTTAAACCTTTTTGTTTTCCACTTCACCATTTCAGCACCCAACTCAATGTTCGGCCACAAGGATGGCCCCAGTGTGCAGAACTTTAGCAACCCTCACGAACCCTGGAACCGGCTCCACCGCACGCCTCCGTCGTTCCCGACCCCTCCGCCCTGGCTGAAGCCAGGGGAGCTGGAGCGTAGCGCGTCCGCTGCAGCTCATGACAGAGATAGAGATGTAGATAAACGAGACTCCTCCGTTAGTAAAGATGACAAAGAAAGGTACGGAAAGAACCCGCTCTCGAGTCCCACTGGGGGAGCCTGCTGTGCGCCCAGGACGGCCGTGCCCCCGCCCCATCCCAGCCTCGTGCTCCGGCGGGCCGTGTGGCCCCCAGTCCAGGCTCGGCCCCGGGCCAGCCCCGCAGTCCCCGAGCGCACCCCCTCGGCCCCCTAGAGCACCGCCCTGTAGGCTATGACCACAGCGCAGCGAGAGCGCCCCGACTCAGACACAGACCTGCCCCGAGAAGCTGCGAGGTCCCCGCGAGCGCTAGTGTGCCCCAGCAGAACTCTCTCTCTCTGAGACAGCGAGCTGGAGCTCCGGACCCAACACACACAGCATGAATCAACACCATATTTGCTTTCAAGTTCGTGCAGTCCATTAAATCATCCATAGGTTTTTTTTTTTTTCCTGTCTCTTTCCCTCTCTTTCTTTTTGTTTGCTTTTAGAAAGTCACATTTGCATCGTTTCATCATATTTTTCTCAAGTTTTGTTCAAACCCCAATCCCGGGCTCACAGAGGACGAGTGGAAGTTTGCTAACCTAGATGCCGAGGAGCGTCCGTACGCGTTCCCGGTGTGGGTTTTGCTTTGCCAGTGGGGAAGTTACTTTGACTAACCGTGTTTTCAGCTCTGGACTTGGTAACCCTTGCCTGTAACAGGAATCGCCTTAAGGAGGAAAAGGTCTTAGGGTATTTTCACTGAAGAATGTCCTGGGCATTCTCAAGCAAGCGTCCCTCTGTTTTCTTGCTGTAGGCGGTTTTCCTCCTGCTCAGACTGCGAAGCAGGGAAAGACCAGATACGCTCGACAGGAAAATCCCTACCAGCGCTCTCCCTTGGGTACTTGGGTCTCACACAGGATCCAGATCTTTGATTTTCCTTACTGTGTGTGGGGCGCGTGTGTGTGCATGCATGCCCACTAGTGATTTAAAAGGATTCACTTTCACAGACCCTAAGTGGGTCAGATTAGCATGTCCTCCTCATTCTCGCTGATGCTGTCTTAGAAAAGAAAAAGACACATTTTCCTTCAAGACCGTGTGTTCGAGCTCAGACAGCGGGAGGACCGCTCGGGGCGGTCAGCTGTGAACCGCCGGGGCCCGGACCGGGCGCTCTCTCGGGGCCGCCTGTCGGTGACCAGAAGATGGTGAGGCAGCAAACCTTCTCGCATCTTTCTTGATGGGGCCCAAACGGCCTTTGGATTCAAGTCTGGAAACGTGATAAAACATGCTGGTTTATTCTTGCCTTTTGAAGATGCCCCTCTTCCTGGCCTCCGTGTTGGCTAGAAACCGCATTTGTAGGGGAACCCCCCTTCCTGCTGTCACGCCCCTCTGCCTTGGGAGCTGCCGAGCCAACGAGGTGCCTTGCCCCTGGCCTCACCCCGTCTGTCTCGCGACTGTCCCTGCATCGTGTCCGGTCCAGTCTTCCCTCGTCCTATCAGCCTCGTGGTCCTTCTGGGCTCAGCATCCCGTGCCCTGGACACTTTAGCCCCCATCCCAGACAGGCCCCTAAGATTCTTCTTCCACGTGTCCACTCCCAGATGCCCTCAGAACGGTTCTCCACTTATCCCCTGAGGCCCGGGGACCCCCCCTTTTCCTACCGGCTTTCCTCCATCTTCTCCCCAGATTTCCACCTTGTCCCTCCTGAGACACAAGTGCCGTTTGCAACCCATGAGCCCTGAACTCGTGGTTTCCCTTCAGAGCCCCTCCCGGGCTGCCTCTCGCAGGGCCTCTGAGCCGGCGTCCTTTGCTCCGAGACGGGTCACTCGTCCTCGTGTCTGGAGTTTGAAGCTCCTGTCACGTTTGCGTCAGACGCTTCCTCCCTCCGGCTCAGTGTCGCAGCAGCGGCAGAAAGGTCGTCTTCGTGGTTGGGCTGCTCAGGCGTTTCTGCTCCACACTAAATGATCCCGTGGTCGAGACAGGTGGGCTGTGTCACCAGAGCACTGTTACCGTCCCCACTGGTCCACGTGCACTTGCCGAAACCTTTCCTCTGTGGTCTTAACGGACCATGTGACTCTTCCATACAGAATTATTCCCCTCGGGCCCCCACGCGCCCTCATGCCCAGCACTTAGCCCCCAAAGCGTCCTCTGACGTCGCGGTGAGTAGGGTCAGGATGGCCGGCTCTGCTGGGCACAGGGCGCACCCGGCGACCGCAGGCACCAGACCCGAGCCCGTCCTCCTCACACCACCATCTCATCGGCAGTCCCTCGCCAGGCCGGCAGGCCCGCTTCATCGGCTTCTCTGTTTGCTTCTCTCTTCCTCAGGGAAAGCGTTGAGAAGAGACACTCCAGCCACCCTTCACCAGCACCCGTCCTCCCGGCGAGCGCCCTGGGACCTAACCGTAGCTCCGCTGAACAGATCAGGGGTCATTTGAACACTGAGGCGCGTGAGAAAGACAAATCCAAAGAGAGGGAGAGAGACCACTCGGAGTCCCGCAAGGACCTGGCCGTCGACGAGCACAAGGCGAAGGAGGGCCACCTGCCCGAGAAGGACGGCCACGGCCACGAGGGGCGAGCCGTGGGCGAAGAGGCCAAGCAGCTAGCCCGGGTGCCGTCGCCCTACGTGCGGACCCCCGTGCTGGAGAGCGCCAGGCCCAACAGCACCTCCAGCCGCGAGGCCGAGCCACGCAAGGGCGAGCCGCCCTACGAGAACCCCAAGAAGGGCTCGGAGGTCAAGGTGAAGGAGGAGCGCAAGGAGGACCACGACCTGCCTCCAGAGGCCCCACAGACCCACCGGCCGTCGGAGCCGCCGCCTCCGAGCTCCTCGTCCGGCGTGCACCCGGGGCCCCTGGCGTCGATGCCCATGACGGTGGGGGTGACCGGCATCCACCCCATGAACAGCATCAGCAGCCTGGACAGGACGCGCATGATGACTCCCTTCATGGGCATCAGTCCCATCCCGGGCGGAGAGCGGTTCCCATACCCTTCTTTCCACTGGGACCCCATACGGGACCCGCTGAGGGATCCCTACCGAGAACTTGACATTCACCGCAGAGACCCGCTGGGCAGGGACTTCCTGCTGAGGAACGACCCCCTCCACCGTCTCTCGACCCCCCGGCTGTACGAAGCCGACCGCTCCTTCCGGGACAGGGAGCCTCACGACTACAACCACCACCACCACCACCACCACCACCCGCTGTCTGTGGACCCTCGGCGGGAACACGAGCGCGGGGCGCACCTAGACGAGCGGGAGCGCCTGCACGTGCTCCGGGAGGACTACGAGCACACGCGGCTGCACTCAGTGCACCCCGCCTCCCTGGACGGGCACCTGCCGCACCCCAGCCTCATCACGCCGGGGCTCCCCAGCATGCACTACCCCCGGATCAGCCCCACGGCGGGCCACCAGAACGGACTGCTCAACAAGACGCCTCCGACGGCCGCGCTGAGCGCGCCCCCACCACTCATCTCCACGCTGGGGGGCCGCCCCGTCTCACCCCGCAGGACTACTCCTCTGTCCGCAGAGATGAGGGAGAGGCCCCCTTCCCACACTCTGAAGGACATCGAGGCTCGGTAAGGAGAGCAGGGCCCGAGCGAGGACGGAGAAGCCCCACACCCACACGACGCCAGACTTGAGAGAGGGAGGGAGGGAGAGCGAGAGAGGACGGACCGCTGCCACGGACTGGGGGCCACGCGCCTCCGCCTCCTCCCCTTGTAAAAAATGTATAGACTCCGTGCAGATTTTGAAATGTTTTTTTGTATATTCTATGTTGAAATTTTTCAGATCTTTTAGCCAAGTCCGATGTTCTCACGTCCCTAACTCTTTCGGTTTCTCGTATAAAACTTTGTTGATTTGAACCAAAACAGCAAAGATGGCATACACACCCGGCGCGGTGGTGACTTGGGGGGGAGGCGGCAGCGGCGCCCGCGGTCCGGTCCGGCGCGCGGAGCTCCCGCAGATGAGAAGGGGAGGCCGTGTACATAGTCCTGTAAAGAAACGTTGCTTCGGGAGCTCATGGTTCATATATGCAAAGGGTAAGATGAAAGCTTTACTGTGTACAAATGTAAATAGATACAGAGTAAGTAACCTAATACATTACTACTTCTTCAAATGTGCTATCTGCAGACTTACTACCCGCGAGCGCGGTCAGCTGCGGCCGCGTTCCCACGTGTTGTTAGAGACAGCTAAACCCTTCAACTATGCAATGAATGTCGGGGCTTCTCTCAAAAGCCCTCTTGACTCAAAGGAGCCTTTTCAAACCCATTTACAACATCCTTAAGGTCATATTTTCCCTGAACAAGCGCTCACGTGATAGGACTGTTTTCCTTGCTTGTTTTTTCAAACGGAGAAACCTCCTATTATGCGGATCAGACCCCAGGCCGAAAACGTGGCTTCCGAAGTGGTGGCCTGTGGGCCGTGGCGGTGGGGGCATGGGAGGGAGGGGGGCGGGGAGAGCGAGGGCAGCGCAGCCGGTGCCAGGGGAGGATGGGGGTTGTCAGATGCCAAAATCAGGGGACACAGGCCGCCAGCACGTCATCATCAGTCACGTGATTTCACACACCACCCCCCCCGTGGGAGCCACGCATTTGGTTTGTTTTGTTTTTAGCGTGTCCCATTTCCTCTCTGCACACAGCCTCCTCGTTTGTGGATGAGGTGGGATCCCACCCAAACAAATCCTGAAAGAAAGCTTCGCGTTTTCTCAGATGATGGATATGTTTCTCACTGTACTCGGTAGCTGGGGGACCGAAGGGGCGCGTCCGCCCCCGTGACTCGCGGCGCTCCCGTGGGTCGGGAGGTCTGGAAGGAGCCGGAACAGGTGGGGCCGGCCCCGCCACGGAGAGGCGCAGAGGGTGAACAGTGGCAGAGACCGAGTCCTGTGTGTGCGTGTGGTTTTGAGTTCGCATCGACCTTAACGTGTCTTCATAATACTTTTATAATACATTAAGCCTCTTGTCTACATATTTGGAGAGAATATGACTTTACTAGCAGAGAAATACACTATATCTTGTCTACCGGACTGTAAATTATATGTATGAAATAAAACTAGTGCCATTGGGTCTTCTAGTATATTAAAGTGCTATCTGATGTTGTTACCCTGTTTTTGCAAAAAAGAAAAAAAAGTTAACTACAGACCATTGTTTCTAACAAGCAGAGAGATCTATTTTAGTAGTAAACTGAAGGTTTAGTGGTGAGTTTCAGATTTTGTGAACTCCAGCTGTTGTGCAGTGGGTTTTTTTTTTTTTGGTTGGGTTTTTTTGTTTTTTGGGGTTTTTTGGTTTTTGTTTTTTGTTTTTTAGTTTTGTTTTGGTTTTTTTGTTTTGGTTTGGTTTGGTTTGTTTTTTAACAACAACTTTAAAAAAAATCCGAGGGATATGAACACTGGAACTGTAGTGGTAGCTTTCAGTCTTGTAAAGAGATTGTTCTATACAGACCTTTTTGCTGTTTATCCTGTATGTAATAAAGTCCTTCCTAGACCCTATGTGAAAAGACCCGTGAAAACCGACTGACTCTTCAGCATGTTCCCATCGATGGAGCCTTCTTGTGTAATGTAAACTGTGCCATGTTATTAAAAAATGTGAACCAAGCCTCCAGGTGCTTGTGTGTGTGACGGCCATCGTTCCCCTAGGGAAGAAGCCACACGTGCAAGACCGGGCTCTCGCGGAGAAAGGCCTCGAACCCAGCCCAAGCGAGGACACCAGGCTGACCCGCGGGGGCCGGTTGCCCTCCCTCACGCACTCGGCCACCCGCCGATCAGCTTCTGTAAACTTTGGCGGCCCCCACCGCGACACGTGGATCTCACGTTCTTTCTGTTTCTCATTCTTTCCATTTCTGGGACAGTCCAGGCAAAACACTGTTCGGTCTCGGGAAGGGACCGGTGGATGGCGCAGGCGGTGGGTCGGGGGGCACCCCAGGCCCAGCTCGGAGCTCCGTGGTGGTGTCACCTGCGCCGGTGACAGAGCCGACTTTGGGGCTTTCGCGACAGTCTCTGCTCGCGCGTTCCCTGGCATTTCAGTCTGTGGACTCGGTGGCTTGTATGTGACTTTCCAGACCTTCCTTGTATTTCCTTCGTGTCTCGATTCCTCTGTGTCTTGTTGAACGACCCAACCCGGCCTCTCCCTCCTCCCCTCGCAGACACTTCCCCTCTTCCGCCCTCTAAATTCCCGTTTTTTTTCAAGATGTAAAAAATGTTAATTTTTTCTCATGTCGGCCTCATGAAATTGTTCAGACGAGACCTGTTTGGACCAGTGTTTGTTCTCTTTCTGGGAAGGCGCGGGAGCGGCCCAGGTTAGCGGGATGCGGGCGGCTGCTGTCTGGGGCTTAGACACAGTTTGGGGGCGGGGAGCACAGGAAGACCATGCAGGTCAAGGGACCCGGGCTTGCAGGCCTAGAAAGGCAACAGTGGGCAGAGCCATAGAGACCCACTCGGCTCTGCTCGCCCGCTAACGCCCACCTCCCGGACCAGAAGGACGACGAGGGGATTGGAAAACACGACAAACACTGATTTCCCAAATCGGACCATACACAGGATCCTGCCACCGCCCCCCAAACTCTGCAGCGTCTGGATGGGGAGCCCGGCCGACTTCGCCGCCTCCCGCTCCCTGCGGGCCGTGCCCCGCCCACCTGCAGTGTTGGAGCCCAGAGGACTCAGGCTCTCCCCTCCGTCCCTGGGGCTCTGTGCATCTCCACCGTCTCTAATTGCGTTCAGCATCCCGGCACTGATGGGGACTGGCACCCATGTGATTTCCTGCTAACCTATAGACACTCTAATTATCTCCACCGCCTTTGACTGACAGTGATCGTGCTACCCTCCTAATGGTACATGACAAGAAAAGTAGCGGATATAATGATGCAATAATTACCATTTGGGATGGAAATTCGCAACAGCGTTCCCTGTTTATCCTCCTCCTGCCTCAATCAAGGTGGAGGAGAGGAAACCAGATGTGACTGTTGATGTTACATACGTTTGTGGCATAAGAAGCCGCGCGGCACGGGATTGGGCTCTGTGGTGGCGGGTGCCCATCTCGGGAGCTTGGATCCATGCCGGAGACCCAACTAGGCTTCCACAGCACCGAGTCAACCTGCGGGAAGAAAACAGCAATAGAAGTGATGTGGGCTCTCTCACGTTCTTTTCTTAAGCTCTCGTCGTTTCTTCCTGTAAGTTTAGGAGCGATTTCTTGACAGTCCCTCACCGGACCCCACGCAAGTTCAAAGCTACTGGAAGCTTCCGATAAGGAGCTCAGACCAGAAGTTGGCGGGGGAGGGGGGGCGCACCTGCCCCGGGCTTTCCGTTCACAGTGACCTCGAATCGCAGCTTTTCTGGAACCATTTCTTAATGTGTAAAATGAGGCTTTCTGAACACAGCAAGGCCTGAAGACATCAGGCTGCGAGCCCAGTGCACGCCAGCTTGGCTTGGGTGGGGAGTGTGGCCCAAAGCCAGTGGGAAGTAAGAACTGGATAGGGAGTGGCCCACACACAAGAGAAGGTCACTTAATGTTTTACAAACTCAGTCCCAGTTAGTGCCCTAGAAATTCTTGCCATGGATTGGCTGCCATATCGGGCCAGATCGAAAAGAGTGGGTTGGTGGTCCAAGTCCTAGTTCAGCCCCAGCGTTTCTCGCCCAGCTAGGTGAGGGGAGCTAGGGCAGGGTCATGGGGTCTGGAGCTACTCGCCTACCCAAAGCACTCACTCACTCTGACGGACGCAAGTTGGAGTTTAGCCTGCGCCAGCATTTGGAGATGGCCTGGCCCAGAGGAGCATGGGAACAGTAGCCTTCAAAGTCAGCGTCCTAGGCGGGGATGGGCTAGGCCGGTGGTCCCCCGTGCCCTCTGTGGCAACTTGAACGTGTTGGCTGGTACTACTTAAGGCCTGTCACACTTCTGTTTGGATTCTGTATGTTGAGACTTAGATTTTTTTAAACCTTCATTTGTCTCCTCACACCCTATACCCCACTCCCAGTGTGTCTTGGCAACTCCTTGTTGGTCAGACTCTCTCCCCTCTCCCCAAAAGGCCCTGGGGTCAGGATCTGAGCCACCTGCAAGGTCAGACTCAGCCACTTCCAGAAAGCTGCCCCTGCGCGCCTCATTTCACACTGACGCCGCCCACTTCTGGAGGCTTCCCCGCAGCCCTTCCTGTTCTGGGGAACCTTAGGCATCATCTTCCCGACTGTCCCCCAGGACTGTCCCACAGGTAAGGCCCTGGGCTCGATGCCCCGGGCCTGGGGGAGGCCATTTGGCGGGTCCAGCACGCCCCATGACCACACACACCCTTCCCCCACACGTCACGATGCGGTGCCCCTGCAAACCACAAGCCCAAAGCAGGTTTGATGGCATACCCTTGTGAGGTGCAGTGACATCCCTTTTTTAATTCCATTATCTTCTAATTAATTTTTTTTAACGTGACTATAACCACTATCTCATCTGGCACCTTTGGGAACCATGGATCTTGGTCTCTACACTGAAAATAGGATCATGGAAGGACTCCTCCAGATTTTAAAGGATGCCACGACCCTGGACTGGGGAGCAAGCCCAGGCTCTCTCGTCCCACAGCTGCTCCCTCTCCCTAAAACCACCTTTCACCCCACTGCACATGGGTCCCAGGTTTCAGAGCCATCCCAGAGTTCCGGAGGTTACCAGAGTGGAGTCCAGATTAACCACCTGGCCTTGGCCGTCCTGCCCCTCTCATGCCTGGGGGCCTGGCAGCTTCACCTCCCCCTGCCTGTCCCCACCCCACCAGCTCACACGGGCCCTTCTGTGTCCTCGGTCCCGCCGCCGTCTCTTCTCTCTTCATCTGCTACAAGAAGGTTCACTTGAAAGGCGTTCGCCTCCAGGAAGTCTCCCCTGACTGCCCTGCACCCCCCATCATAGTTAATTCCCTGCACTAGAGTTTCTCAAACTGTGGTCCCCGGACCAGCAGCAGCACTACCTGAGAACCTGTGAGAGACACAACGTCTCAGCCCCCTCCCTCCAACCTCCTGAATCAGAAATGGGCCTGGTGACATGTGTTCGAACCAATCTCCAGGTGGTTCTGGGGCAAAATTAAGTTGAGAGCCAGCCGGATAGGACCCTGGGAAAAGGCCAAGGGAAAGTTCTGACAAAAGCTCCCAAAAGAACCATCCACTGGGTAACAGGATGATCGCAGAGGAGAAGCTGTGCTCTCCAACTCTCCAGCCTGATGCAGGATCCTGCTGGATCACAGGGAGGTCGTAACCCTACCTGAGCCACAAAGGCATTTCTGGCCTCCTCACTGGGCATGTTGCCCCTAATTCACGCGTTGCGAACGGCAGCAAGTAAGCAGGGAGGCCTGCGTCCCGCAACAGCGAGGACCGTGGCACCAAATGCTTTTGTCATGGATTATCTCCCTGGATGTGTTCATAGGCCTCACCTGGCATAACCCCGACTGGACAAGTGAGAAGGTGAGGCCCAGAGAGGTGAAGAGATTGGCCTTCCTGCAGGGGCACCACCTAGATCGAACCCCAGGCAGGCGTCCTCTAGAGCCTGAACTGTAACCATGGCCTTGTCACCCCCAAGAAACGGCACCTGAGTCAATAAACCGCATCAACAACACCGGCGGGGACATCAGTTACCCCCAACACTTCCTGGTAACTAATGCCACAGAGATTCCCACGGCTGCTCACTGGGGCCCTGAAATCAAAGGGAGGGGGGAGGGAGGAGTGTGCGTGGCTCAATGATGAGAATAGGCCACGAAGCAAGGGTTACGGTGAATCCAGTCTACATCCAAGGTTGATTTAAAACAAAAAATGAGTGGCTCGTGTGGTCCAAAGCAGCCCTCGACGTGTCGGGTTTGCCCAGAATGATTCTAGAATGCAGGCATTTCCCATAGGCGAACCAAAGTCCTGACCCCGCAGAGCCCTCATCCCCAAGGGGTCCCGTGCCTGGGCTGCCTGCCCCTGCCCCCGCCCGGCACAAGTTCCTTCCACGGGAGGCCCCATCAAGGTGCAGCGTGTGGCCGTGGATAGGCACCAGTGGCGAAGACAGAAGTTCCTGAAAACACAGTGCTCTCCCGCCTAATTATTCTAATAGAACCCAAGCTCTGAGCAATGAGCTGACAGTCTCTGGCAGTCACAAATGAGCCTTCCTCTGTCACTTAGGACTTTCGTCCATTCTGACGGATCCTCACCCGGGTGGGTCTGTTGCTACGTGACTAAGGAGTTGTCCGCTGTTGTTCCCACAGCCGAACGGCACCAAATTCCCGCCTCCGTCCGTGGGTGTGGCCTAGACGGACACTGGACACACATGGAGGGAGTCCCCTTGGCCAGGGAAACACAGCCAGGTGACAAGTTAACAGGGACAGTTGAGGGCAGGCATAGATGGTATGAACAGTGCCAGGGTTTGGTTGGGAAGCTTGGAGGGAGGCCACCTCTCGGGAAGGCATTTTCAAGGACCTTGTTGAGCTAATGGAACGAAGCCCCCCCATTTCAGCCAGGTTCTGCTGCAGCCTGCACTCCTGGGCTCCCGAACGCCCTCTTCACCACCAGGAGGTCTGTATAACATGGCCTCTATTGCTGAGAATCCCCAGTAAGTGGGAATATGCCACTGTCTTATTATTATTACTATTATTTTTATTTTAAGATTTTATTTATGACAGAGAGAGGGGGGGCATGTATGAGCTGGAGCGAAGGCCAGAGGGGGAGGAGGAAACAGGATCCCCGCTGAGCAGGGGGCACGATGCAGGACTCGATCCCAGGACCCCAGGATCATGACCTGAGCCGAAGGCAGATGCTTAACGACGGAGCCACCCAGGTGTCCCAATGCATCACTGACTTCCTCCTGCCGTCCTGCTAAGGGCCAAACGGTGGGGCTTTACCAGCAAAATCTCCAGGGTCTCTCTCAGTTCTAACAAGCTATGCTGATGTGGCGGGGTCAGATTTTCTTTGTGGACGGTCAAGGAAGAAAGGAAATGCCAAGGTAAAAACAGGGAAGTGTGAAAGATCACACGAAGGAGACTGAAAGCCAAATCCTGGAAGTTGGGGGGCCCGGGACTATGGGTCTCACGTGCTAAGACTTTAAGCTCCACCCTGTGAGCAGGTGGGCACTATGGAACTTTCTGCAGGTGAAGCCTCGGGGAGAGGGATCTGGGGCCGTGAGGGCAGATCCCACTAGTTGGGGGAGCCGAGCCCCGACAGTTCCACACGCCTGCATCCCCCAGGCATCCTGTTTCCGCTTCAGTCCCACATCCACCTCCGGGAACGGGAGGCAGAGCAGCAGGATTCCAACCCTGCGGCCTGCGTTCACCTCTCCGGCGGCCCTGTGGAGGCTCCCATACAGGCTCAGGGCCCCTCTGCAGGCTTCCATCCCCCAGGGTTGCTCATGCCTTTGTCCCCTCTCCTGGCCTCCTTGCCTACACCCATGGGGGGCAAGAGAGAGCCCTGCCCCCACTCAGAGCCTCAGCAGCCCCCGCCCCCCATCCCTGGACCTGGGCAGGCATCTCCACTGGCTGGCTCAGCCCCCTGCCCATCTGTCAATCCCCCCCACCCCCAGTCCTCTGGTCACGTTAGCACACCCCCCTCTTCATCTGCTCTCCTCTAGGCCTTCCCTTCTCCCTCCTGCTCACCAGGAGGAGCAAGGGGCCCCTGTGGCTCTGTAGAAGGGGGTGTTTTCTGTGCCACATCCTTTCGCTCTGGCCTCAACAGCAAAGGCGTCTTGCTCTGAGAACCGCTCCCTGCCCCTCCCCCGAGCCCCCACTTCCTGAGGGCAGAGGTCTGTGCACTGCTCCCCGCCGGGTCCTTGCAGGCCTCCTGCCTGCCTTCCTTCTGGCCAACATGCTTCCGGCCCCCCAACAGAACCAGGCCACGGTCAGCCACTTCGGGGGGGCCCTCATGCTCCTGGAGGTCCTGTTCCCCCAGGCTCCCAGGCAACTCGTGCCCAAGGGGTCAGGTTGACACTCCAGGACAGATTCCCACCAGCTGGTGTTCTAGAAGGGGAGGCGGCCTGCTGCCAACCTCCCGGCAACCAGCTTGGGCCCAGCGCTCAAAGCATCGGTCCTGGAAACTACAAGGCGCAGACCCCAGCCTGCCTCTCTCCCAAGGAAGGACAGAGACCCTGTCCCCAAACCAGGTAGGCACATAGGCTCACTGGAGCCACAGTCCCGTCACGTCCTATTGCTGTTGGAGCCTGGCCCCTGCTGACGCCACGAAAGAGTCCGAGAGCCCCACTGCCCAGCGTCAGGGCTCCATCCGGGAGCCTCACCCTGCCTGTGTCACTGTGTCATTGCTGGACGCAGGCAAGAGAGTCCCTTTCCCTGGACACACACACACACACACATTTATCTCGGTCACTTGGGACCTGGCTGCACCTGGTGTCCTGGGCGAGCCCCCACCGCCCCAGTAAGGAAATCTGTGTTCTGAGATGGCTGACCAGTCCAGCGGGGGAGTCCCAGTCCTGCCCCAAGGCCATCCCAGGCTTTCCCCTGCCCCACGGGCCGCAGCTGCGAGAGTGGCACAGACGAGGAAGGAAAAGTGTATAAACCACCCCCTTGGTCTGCTCAGGGCTCAGACCGTGAGAGACGACTCTCGTCTGGGCCCGCCGGTGTGGAATAAACCTCCGGTCCTCCGAGGTCCCTGAGTGCCGCTCAGGGTTCTTTGGCCAGGATCCAACCCAGGTTCCGTAACACCCCCCGCCCCATCCTGTCAGGACACACCCCCAGGCCCCAGGGACACGCTTCTCCACACCCCTTGTCCTGCGACCTCAGGACAAGTCTAGCATCTGAACACAATGATGGCTGTGACTGTGATACACCAGCAGGACATACCTGCCATGAACACAGAGAACGGGGAAGCTCTGGGTGGTGGGCACACTTGGGATGCTGGCCTGTTAAGACAGCATCAATACAATAGCATCTTGTATAATGCAGAATTGTTTCCCGGAGCTGGGCCGCCAACGTCTCATTGGCCTCGCTGTTCTAACTCCTGACTCCCAACGCACTCACAAGTCAGTGAAGGGTTCACAGCCTTGTGCATGCGGCAGCAGAGGAGCCATTTTGCAACAATACAGTTATTATTACTCTTTTTAAAAAATATTTATTTACTGTAGAGAGACAGAGATGGAGAGATAGCAGAGCAGGATAGGGACAGAGGGCGAAGGAGAGAAATTTCAAGCAGAATCCATGCTGAGCACGGACCCCAACATGGGGCTCCATCCCACAGCCCCGAGATCATGACCTGAGCCAAAACCTAGAGTCATACGCTTAAAAGACAGAGCCACCCAGGCGCCCCTCAATTATTATGACTCTGAAATTTCTATATGCCTAAGACCAGATGTCACAAGGCTGAAGCGTAATACTGATTCCTCACCCTGATAGCCAATACTTGATTTCCCATCGTGAGATCTGTATAAAATGTTTAATAATACTTAGAATCTCAAGTGGCACTACTGAATAAAACAGTGTGATTTAAATAATTTTTATATAATATAAAACGTGGATATTCGAGGGGAGGGGCAAGATGGTGGAGAAGTAGGAGACCCTGTTTCAACCGGTCCCCTTAGCGGAGATAAACATCTACGAGGGCACTCAGAACACCCACGAAACTAGCCTGAGATGTGAGATTACACACCTCCGGATCTCTGCGGGGCAGCAGATCCTTCGTGGAGAGGTGCGGAGGTGTTGGAGTGTGTGGAGTGGTATCTGAGCATAAGCAGAAGGGGGAGGGAGGCACCAGAAGGGACCCACTGGAAAGTAGTACCCCAATGTGAAAGTGCCCCGACCAGCATCAACTTGGACTCTGGTTAACAGTGCTCAAGAATAACAAAGGGACTTGAGAGGCAATTGCTGGGATTGGGCGGCCACAGGCACAGACATGAGCCCACAGTCCCGAGATGGCCTGGCATGGGCTCTAGTCTGTGGTCCCTGGGTTCATGGACATCCACTGCCTGCACCGCCGTAGGGGCCCTGCCGCAGCACGGGTGTGGGCTCCAGAAGACAGTGCCAGGAACCATAGCTGCCAGGACCACTATCTCTCCTGGTTTTTGTGGCACGGGGGTACAGGGACAAGTGGGGGCCTCGGGTGACCGCTGGGACAGTGACTGGGAGTGCACACCGCCTATGGGAGGTTGCGCTCTTCAACGGAGTTTGCAAAGAGGGAGTCTGTGTGTTCTGGACTATTCAGAGGGGAGCAGACTGAGGCTTCTCTCTGGGGCAAGGTCTGGGTACAGACAGTATACTTTGCTCTGAACATCTGAAAAAGCACAAAACACCACCAAAGAACAAAACCTCCAGAGAACAAAGGCCTGAAAAACTCCACAGAGCCCAGCCCCTTAGTGGGGGGCAGGGCAACTCAGCCCAAGCACGCCTGACTGGAAAACCACGCGGCAGGCCCCGCCCCCAGAAGACAAGCCGAAGAACAAGAGGACAGAACCACAAGGTCCCCACAAAACTGCAAAACACCAGCATCAGAGAAAAACAATGTATTAAGCTCCCCATGTTGCCCCAAAACCTGTGTATTTTGTAGATACAACTTTTCTCTCGCCCGTTTATTTGTTCTCATGATTATTGTTCTTTTATTGTTTTTACCTACCTATCATTTCAACTAGATGTTTAATACAATGTATTCCATAAAAACTTTTTAATTTGAACTTTTTTCATACATATACCTTTGTTTCTTTTGTTTCTTGTATATATATAAATGGAGAGAGATTAGATTCAAGATAGTCCTTTTTCCTTATTCAATTTTACATATATATTTACATATATATTACTATTATATATTATATATACGTATATATTATATATGTATATACATATGTTTATTATCTATGTATATGTATATTATCTATGTATATGTATATTATATATGTATATGTATATATAATACGTATATATGCCAGTTTTAATTTCCCTGTATCTCTGGAGAGTTGAGTCCTTTAACAAGGATAACAAGACATACCCGGGAAGAACTGAAATAACCTTCCTCACCCAAATCGAGGGTTTATAACAACTTTCCCACCTTAATCTTGTTAGTGTCTCTGAGCGTTTGTTTTTGTACTATATAAAGCTTATTCTCGGGGTTCATTTTGGCTGGGTCTTTCTTTCTCTCTTTCTTTTTTTTGGATTTTATTTTTGTTGATCTTTTTCTTTGTTTTTGTTCATATAATTTATAAATCTTACTTTTGGGGCTCATTTTGGCTGTTGTTTTTTCTTTTCTTCTCTTTCTCTCTCTCTTTATTCCTTTTTTATTTTGGTGGTGACTTCTGATTGCTCTGAAACTTTCCAGGGTGCACCTTGCCTGGACCATGGTAGATACATTCAGCTACACATCCCCTCAACCACCTCTCTCCAAAATGACTACGAGGAGGAACACCCAACAGAGGAAAAATTCAGAGACTGTGATTTCTGCCACAGAACAATTGGATATGGACATAAACAGTATGTTGGAAATAGAATTCAGGGTAACAATTATCCAGACAATGGCTAGGTTGGAGAAGACACTTAGTGGAAACATAGAATCTCTAAGGGTGGAAGTGAGGGCTGATCTGGCAGAAGTTACAAATGCTATCAATGAGATCCGATCAATTCTAAGTACTCTAACAATGAGGTAACTGGGGCAGAAGATCAAATTAGTGATCTAGAAGACAAACTGATAGAAAAGAAGGATCAGGAGGAGGCCTGGAACAAAGAGCTTAGAAGCCATGAAAACAGAATTGGGAAAATAAATGATGCCATGAAATGTTCCAATGTCAGAATTATTGGGATCCCTGAGGGGTGGAGAGAGAGAGAAGGCTAGAAGACATAGTTGAACAAATGCTGGATGACAATTTCCCTAATCTGGGGAATGAAACAATGTTCGTGTCCTAGAGGCAGAGAAGACACCTGCCAAGATCATGGAGGGTAGAAAGACCCCTACGCATGTGATTGGGAAATTCACAAATTGTAAATTCAGAGGACACGTCTTAAGGGCAGTTAGGGGGAAGAGATTCCTTATGTACAGAGGGAGGACCATCAGGATAACGTCAGACCTGTCCACAGAAACTTGGCAAGTCAGAAAGGGCCAGCAAGACATCCTCAGGGCACTGAATGAGAAGAACATGCAACCAAGAATACTTCCCTGCAAGACATTCAGAGTGGATGAGAGATAAAGAGCTTCCAAGACCTGCAAAGTTGAAAAGATTATGTGACCACGAAGCCGGCACTACAAGAATTATTAAGGGGGGGTTCTATAAAAGAAGCAAGACCCCAAGAGTGACATAGAACAGAAATTCACAGAGACAGTCTATAGAAACAAGGACTTCACAGGCAACATGATGACAATAAAAAATTATCTTTCAATAATCCCTCGCAATGTGAATGGCCTAAATGCTCCCATAAGATGGCACAGGGTTGCAGACTGGATAAAACGACAGGACCCGTCCATATGCTGTCTTCAAGAGACACATTTGGAACCTAAAGATACACCCAGACTGAAAGTGAAGGGATGAAGAAACATCTTTCATGCCAACGGGCCTCAAAAGAAAGTTGGAGTAGCAATTCTCATATCAGATAAGTTAGATTTTAAGTTAAAGACTGTAATCAGAGATACAGAAGGACAATACATCATTCTAAAAGGGTCCATCCACCAAAGATCTAACAATTGTAAATACTTATGCCCCCAACATGGGAGCAGCCAACTACATAAGCCAACTGTTAATCAAAATAAAGAGTCATATTGATATGAATACGATAATTGTAGTGAATCGTAACACATCACTGTCAGCAATAGACAGATCATCTAAGCAGAAAATCAACAAAGAAATAAAAGAGCTTTGAATGACACATTGGACCAGATGGACCTCATAGATACATACAGAACATTCCACCCTAAAACAACAGAATACTCATTCCTCTCGAGCACACATGGAATTTTCTCCAGAATAGACTGCATACTGGGTCACAAATCAGGTCTCCACCAATACCAAAAGATTGAGATTATTCCCTGCATATTCTCAGACCAAAATGTTTTGAAACTGGGACTCAACCATAAGAAAAATTTTGGAAGGAATTCAAATACGTGGAAGCTGAAGACCAACCTGCTCAAGAATGTTTGGGTCAACCAGGAAATCAAAGAACTTAACAATTCATGGAAACCAATGAGAATGAAGACACGTTGGCCCAAAACCTATGGGATATGGCGAAGGTGGTCCTAAAGGAGAAATACATAGCCATCCAAGCCACACTCAAAAAAATTGAAAAATCCCAAATACACCAACTCTTTTACACTATACAGAACTAGAGAATCAACAACAAATTAAGCCAACCCCACACATGAGAAGGGAAATAATTAAGATTAGAGCAGAGATCAATGAGATAGAAACTAGCGATACAGTAGAATATATCAATGAAACTAGAAGCTCTGGTTCTTTGAAAGAATTAATAAGATCAATAAACCACTGGCCAAACTAACCCAAAATAAAAGAGGAAGGACCCAAATTAATAAAATTATGAATGAAAGGGGTGAGATCATGACTAATACCAAGGAAATAGAAGCAATCATTGGAATTATTATCAACAGCTATACGCCAATAAGTTAAGCAACTTAGAGGAAATGGATGCATTCCTGGGAATGTATAAACTTCCAAGACTGCAACAGGAAGACTTGACAACCTGAATAGATCAATATGTAGTAACGAGATGGAAGCAGTGATCAAAAACCTCCCAAAAAACAAAGCTCAGGACCTGACGGATTCCCTGAGGAATTCTACTAAACATTCAAAGAAGAAATAATACCTATTCTCCTGAAGATGGTTCAAAAAATAGAAACAGAAGGAAAACTTCCAGACTCTTTCTATGAAGCCAGCATTACCTTCATCCTCAAAGCAGGCAAAGACCCCATCAAAAAGGAGAATTTCAGACCAATATCCCTGATGAATATCGATGCCAAGATTCTCAACAAGACCCTACCTAGCTAATAGGATCCAACAGTACATTAAGATTATCCACCATGGCCAGCTGGGATTTATCCCTGAGATGCAAGGGTGGTTCAACATTCACAAATCAATCAATCAGTGGGAAAGAATAAATCAATAAAAGTGAGAAGAACCACATAGTCATCTCAATTGATGCAGAAATAGCATTTGACAATATACAGCATCCGTTCCTGATTAAAACTCTTCAAAGTATAGGGATAAAGGGAACATTCCTCAACTTCATAAAATCCATCTATGAAAAACCCACAGTGAATATCATTCTCAATGGGGAAAAACTGATAGCCTTCCCATAAAGATCAGGAACACAACAAGGATGCCCACTCTTGCCACTGTTGTTCAACATAGTACTAGAAGTCCTAGCAACAGCAATCAGACAAATAGAAATAAGAGATATTCACATTGGCAAGGAAGAAGTCAAACTCTCTCTCTTCACAGATGACACTCTATGTGGAAAACCCAAACATCCCACCCCCAAACTACTAGAACTCATACAGCAATTCAGTAATGTGGCAGGATACAAAGTCAGTGCACAGAAATCAGTTGCTTTCTTATACACTAACAATGAAACTGTAGTAAGGGCAATTAGAGAACTAATTCCATTTACAATAGCACGAGAAATCATACCTTGGAATAAACCTAACCAAAGAGGTAAATGAGTTGTACTCGAGGAACTACAGAACACTCATGAAAGAAATTGAAGAGGACACAGAAAGATGGAAAAGCATTCCATGCTCGTGGATCAGAAGAATAAACATTGTTAAAATGTCTATACTGCCCAGAGCAATCTGTACTTTCAATGCCATTCTGATCAAAATACCAATGGCATTTTCAGAGTGCTGGAGCAAACAAACCTAAAATTTGTATGGAACCAGAAAAGACTCTTAATTGGAAATGGAAATTGGAAATTTAATTGGAAATTAAAAAGGAAATGTTGAAAAAGAAAAACAGAGCTGGGGCATTATGTTGCCCATTTCCAGCTTTATTACAAAGTTGTGATCACCAAGACAGCGTGGTACTGCCACAAAACAGACATATAGATTAATGGAACAGAATAGAGAGCCTGGATATGGATCCTTAACTCTATGGTCAACTAATCTTCGACAAAGCAGGAAAAAAATATCCAGTGGAACGAAGACAGTCTTTTCAATAAATGGTGCTGGGAAAACTGGACAGCTATGTATAGAAGAATGAAACTCGAACATTCTCTTACACAATACATAAAGATAAACTCAAAATAGATGAAAGACCTCAACGTGAGACAGGAATCCAACAAAATCCTGGAGGGGAACATAGACAGTAACTTTTTCTTCATAGGCCACAGCAACTTTTTAAGACACGTCTCCAAAGGCAAAGGAAACAAAAGCAAAAATGAACTTTTCACTTTTGGGCATGTATTGCATGGAGCACTGGGTGTTGTACATAAACAACGAATCTTGGAACACTGCATCAAAATCTAATGATGAAAATGAGCTTTTCATCAAGATAAAAAGCTTCTGCACAGTCAAGGAAACAGTCAACAAAACAAAGAGGAAACTCACGGAATGGGAGAAGATATTCGCAAATGATCCTACAGACAAAAAGCTGATATCCAAGACGTATAAAGAACTTCTTAAACTCAACACCCAAAAAACAGATAATCATGTCCAAAAAATGTGCAGAACACATGAACAGACACTTTCCCAAAGAAGACATAAAAATGGCTAGCAGATACATGAAAAAATGTTCATCATCATTAGCCATCAGGGAAATTCAAATCAAAACCACACTGAGATATCACCTGACACCAGTTAGAATGGCCCAAATTAACAGGACAGGAAACAACAAGTGCTGGAGAGGATGTGGAGAAAGGGGAACCCTCTTACACTGTTGGTGGGAATGCAAGTTGGTGCAGCCACTTTGGAGAACAGTGTGGAGATTCCTCACAAAGTTAAAAATAGAGCTACCCTATGGCCCTGTAATTGCACCATGAGGTATTTACCCCAAAGATACAGATGTAGTGAAAAGAAGAAACATCTGTACCCCAATGTTCATAACAGCAATGGCCACGGTCGCCAAACTGTGGAAAGAACCAAGATGTCCTTCAACAGACAAATGGATAAAGATGATATGGTCCATGTATACAATGGAATATTACTCAGCCATCAGAAAGGATGAATACCCAACTTTTGCATCAACATGGGTGGGACTAGAGGAAATTATGCTGAGTGAAATAAGTCAAGCAGAGAAAGTCCATTATCATATGGTTTCACTTACTTGTGGAACATAAGGAATAACATGGAGGACGTCAGGAGAAGGAAAGGAAAAGTGAAGTTGGGTAAATCAGAGGGGAGATGAACCATGAGAGACTGGACTCTGAGAAACAAAACTGAGCGTTTTAGAGGTATGGCGGTAGGGGGAGATGGGTGAGCCTGGTGGTGGGTATTATGGAGGGCACATATTGCATGGAGCATGAGGTGTGGTACATAAACAATGCATCTTGTAACACTGCATCAAAAACTAATGATGTATTTTATGGTGACTTAAATAACATAATAAAAAAAATTTTAAGTTTTTAAAAAATTAAAAAAACAAAATTAGATAGTCACTAATTATTACTTATATTTTCTCTTTCATTTAAGCAGTAATTTTAAATATTTAGAAGCAATTAAAATATGCAAAATACATTTTAATTTTTAAATATTTTCTTTAATTTACTCTATTGGTGGAAACACTGTGTTGCATGTTTCAAATAAAATTGGATTTTGTTCTTTAATCCCTTTGGTCAGGGGATCAGTGTACTTTTTCTGGAAAGGGCCAGAGAACAAACATTTTAGGCTACATGAACCATAGGGTCTTTGTTACAGTCATTCAATTCCACTATTGCAACACAGAAGCAACTGTGGACAATATGGAAATTAATGAACAAACGGAATTACAGTAAAACCTTACAAAACAGAAGGTGGGCCAGATTTGGCCTGTGGGCCACAGTTCGCTGGTCCCTGCATTTGACCTTTGAGAGTAAATTCAGATCAACTTCATGATGGAAATAGAAAAGGCAAAAGTAGAATTCATGAAAGGGAAAGAAAACCGGGGGAAAAAATAAACAGAACATATTCAAAGAAAGTTTGTTTAACTTTTGAAAGCTACGAAAGGATGAAAGGGCAGAAATCTGGCAAGCACGATCTCTATGCAATTTGCAAACCCAATGTCACACATTGTTCAGATTGAAATGTTTCATGAGATCATGGTAGGTTAGCATGTAAGCTTAAGAAAGAATACAGAACGATCCCATACACATTCCGCCCAGTTGCTCTCAGTGCTAACAGTGTGCAAAACCATTGTACAATGTCACAGCCAAGATATCAACCCCAATACAACCTACCAATCTTGCTCCATGGCCCCATTTCAGTCATACTCAACTGTGCATGAGTGTTACATTCTCAACAATGGGTCATATGGTAGCTGCATGATAGTTTTTCAAGGAAGTGGGAAACTGTCTTCCAGGGTAGCTGTACTATCTTACATTCCTACCAGAACAGTATGAGTGATCAAATTTTTATGCATCTTCACTAGCATTTGGTGCTGTTACTACTTTTTTTATTTAACTTATTTTAGCCATTCTGTTGCTGTATAATGATATCTCATTGACAATTTTTTTAAAAGATTTTATTTATTTATTTGACAGACAGAGATCACAAGTAGGCAGAGATTCAGGCAGGCACAGAGAGAGAGAGAGAGAGAGAGGAGGAAGCAGGCTCCCCGCTGAGTAGGGAGCCCACTGCGGGGCTCGATCCCAGGACCCTGGGACCATGACCTGAGCTGAAGGCAGAGGCTTTAAACCACTGAGCCACCCAGGTGCCCCTCGTTGCCAATTTTCAAAAAGATTTTATTTATTTAGAGAGAGAGAGAGAGTGAGTGGGGGAGAGGGTGAGGGACAGAGAAGCTCCAACAGATTCCACCCTGAGCTCAGAGCCCTACTTGAGGCTCAATCCCAAGACCCTGAGATCATGACCTGAGCCAAAATCAAGAGTCAGACATTCAACTGACTGTGCCATCCAGGCGCCCCTTATTGCCAATTTAATTTGCTTTTTCCTAATAGCTAATAATATTGAGCATAATTTTTCCAACTTTATCCAGGTATGACAGATGTCAGGTTCAGGTTGTACAACACGATGGTGTTTTCTAAAGGTATACCATATACGATGATTTAATATATGTATACCTTGTGACCTGAGTACCACAGCTGAGTTAACCAATATACCTGGCACCTTTTCTGTGTGTGTGGTTAAGAACACTTCTTCAAGTATATAATACAGTATCATTAATTACAATCACATGCTATACATGCTATATCTCACTGTAGTTTTTTAAAAAGATTTATTTATTTTAGAGAGTGTTAGCAGGGAAAGGGCAGAGCAAGAGAGAGAGGCAGACTCCCTGCTGAGTGTGGAGCTGGACACAGGGTTTGATCCCACAACTCTGAGATCATGATCTGAGCCAAATCAAGAGTCAGACGCTAATGGACTGAGCCACCCAGGCACCTCTCATTGTAGTTTTGATTTGTATTTCTCTGATGATGAGCGATGTTGTACATCTTTTCATGCACGTGTTGGCCACCTGTAGGTCTTCTTTGGAGAAATATCTGTTCATGTCTTCTGCCCATTTTCTGGTTAGATTATTTGTTTTCTCGGATGTTGAGTTGTATCAATCCTTTATATAATTTGGATACTAGCCCTTTATCAGATATGTCATTTTGTAAATATCTGCCCCCATTCAGTAAGTTCCCTACTAGTTTTGTTGATTATTTCCTTCACTGTGCAGAAATTATTTTGATATACTCTCTCACTCCCTCTCTCTCAAATAAATAAATAAAATCTTTTTTAAAAATGGCTCCTGGGTGGTTCAGTTGGTTAAGCCACTGCCTTCAGTTCGGGTCATGATCCCAGAGTCCTGGGATCAAGTCCTGCATCAGGATCCCAGCTCCTCGAGAAGTCTGCTCCTCCCTCTGACCTTCTCCCCTCTCATGCTCTCTCTCTCTCTCAAATAAGTAAGTAAAATCTTTTTTAAAAAGAAGAAATTATTTTGATGTAATCCCAATAGTTTATTTTTGCTTTTATTTTCCTTGCCTCAGGAGACAGGTCTAGAAAAATGTTCCTATAGCTGATGTCACAAATTACTGCCAGTGATCCCCAAGGATTTTATGGCTTCAGGTCTTGCATTTAGGTCTTCAATCCATTTCAAGTTTATTTTTGTCGATGCTCTGAGAAAGTGGCTTAGTTTTGTTCTTTTGCCTGTGTCCAGTTTTCCCAACAACATTTGTTGAAGAGACTGTCTTTTTCCCATTGGATATTCATTTCTCCTTTGTCAAAGATTGTATAATTGTGGATTTATTTCTGGGTTTTCTATTCTACTTCGTCAACCTATGTGTCTGTTTTTATGCCAGTGCTATGCTGCTTTGATTACTACAGCTTTCTAACATAACGTGAAGTCTAGATTTGTAATGGCTGCAGTTTTGTTTTTCCTTCTCAAGATTGCTTTGGTTATTTAAGTTTTTTTGTGTTTCCATACAAATTGTAAGGTCGGTTGTTCTAGTTCTGTGAAAAATGTTGGTGGTATTTTGACAGGGATCGCACTGAATCTGTAGATTGCTTTGGGTAGAATAGACATTTTAACAATATCTGTTCTTCCAACCCACAAGTGTGTAATGTCTTTCCGCTTCTGTGCATCATCTTGAATTTCTTTCATCAGTGTTATTTTTCAGACTACAGGTCTTTCACCTCTTTGGTTAAGTTTATTCCTAGGTTATTATTGTTATCTATTTTGGTGCAACTGTATATGGGATTATTTTCTTAATTTCACTTACTGCTGCTTCATTATTAGCATGTAGGAATACAAAAGATTTCTGTACATTGATTTTGTATCCTGCAACTTTACTGAATTCATTTATCAGTTCTAGTAATTTTTGATGGAATGTTTTTTTTTTAAAGATTTTATTTATTTGACAGAGAGAGAGATCACAAGTAGGCAGAGAGGCAGGCAGAGAGAGAAGGGAAGCAGGCTCCCCGCTGAGCAGAGAGCCCGATGCAGGGCGCAATCCCAGGACACTGGGATCACGACCTGAGCCAAAGGCAGAGGCTTTAACCCACTGAGCCACCCAGGCACCCCTTGGGTTTTCTATATATAGTATCATGTCATCCACAAGTAGTGGGAGTTTTACTTCTTCCTCACCAATTTGGATGCCTTTCATTTCTTTACGTTGTCTAATTGCTGTGGCTAGGACAACCAGTACTATGTGGAATAAAAGTGGTGCACAAGACATCCTTGTCTTGTTCCTGATCTTAGGAGAAAAGCTATCAGGTCTTCACCACGGAGAACAATGTTGTCTGTTGGCTTTTCATATAAGGCCTTTATTATCTTGAGGGATGTTCCCTCTAGATCTATTTTGCAGAATGGATGAATGGATGTTTTATCATGAATGGATGTTGTGCTTTGCCAAATGCTTTTTTGCACCTATTGAAATGATCATATGGTTTTTATCCTTTCTCTTATTCATGTGATGTATTGTGTTGATTGTTTTGCAAATATAGAACACGCTTGCATCCTGGGAATAAATCCCACTGGATCATGGTGTATGATTTTTTTTTTTTTAGATTTTATTTATTTATTTGAGAGAGAGTGTGTGTGTGGGAGCGAGAGAGTGAGAGAGAGCATGAGCAAAGGGGGAGACAGAGGGAGAAGCAGACTCCCCAATGAGCAAGGATCTCAATGCAGGGCTTGATCCCAGGACCCTAGAATCATGACCTGAGCCTAAGGCAGATGCTTAACCAACTGAGCCACCCAGGCACCCCCATGTTTGTTTTAAATTATTGTTGGATTTGGTTTGCTATTATTTTATTGAGGATTTTGCATCTATATTCGTGGGAGATAGTGGGCTGTAGTTCTCTTTTTTGGTGGTGTCTTTATCTGGTTTTGGTATGAGGGTGATTCTGACTCTATAGAATGAATTTGGAAGTTTTCTTTCCTATTCTATTTTTTGAAATGGTTTGAGAAGAATAGGTATTAACTGTTCTTTAAATGTTTGGTAGAATTAACCTTTTTTTTTTAAATGACTTTATTTATTTATTTGAGAGAGAGAATGAGAGAGAGAGTATGAGAGGAGAGAGGGTCAGAGGAAGAAGCAGACTCCCCACTGAGCTGGGAGCCTGATCCCAGCTGGGACTTGATCCCAGGACTCCAGCATCATGACCTGAGCTGAAGGCAGCTGCTTAACCAACTGAGCCACCCAGGCACCCTAGAATTAACCTTTAAAGCCATCTGGTCCTGGACTTTTGTTTTTTGGGAGTTTTTTGATTATTGATTCAATTTCATTGCTGGTAATTGGTCTCCTTAGGTTTTCTATTTCTTCCTGCTTCATTTTTGGTAGGTTATATGTTTCTAAGAATTTATCCATTTCTGCTAAGTTGTCCAATTTGTTGGCAAATAGGCTTTCATAATATTGTTACAATTGTTTGTATTTTTGTGGTATTGGTTGTTATTTCTCCTCTCTTTCATTAGTGATTTTATGTGGGTTCTCTCTCTTTATGAATCTGCCTAGAGGTTTATAAATTCTGTTGATCTTTTCAAAGAGCCAGCTCCTGGTTTCACTGATCTGTTCTACTGTTTGTTTTTTTTTTTTAAGTCTCTCTATCATTTATTTCTGTTCTAATCTATTATTTCCTTCCTTTTGCTGGGTTTGAATTTTGTTTGTTCTTCCTTTTCCTCTACACTTTCTTGATTATTATAACTATATAGTAAGTCTCAATATGGGGTAATTACTCCACTTACAAGTTTCCATATACATTTTAGAATAAGTCTGTCTACAAAAAGTGTTGCTAGGATTTGGGTGGAAATTGCATTACATTTATAGAACAATCTGGGGGCATTTGATATCTTTATTGAGTCTTACAATCCATGAACATATCTCTCTCTACTTACTTAAATGTTTTTTTTAATTCTTTCATCAGCATTCTATAATTCTCAATATACCAATTCTGTAAATTTTTGTTAAGTGTGTCTTAAGTATATCATTTTTATTCAAATGACTATAAATTATATTGTGTTTTAAATTTTGGCTTATGTATTTTCATTGTTAGTATACAGAGATGTGATTGATTTTTATGAATTGAGGTCATATCTTGTATCTTTCTGAGCTCACATATTAATTTTAAAAGATTTTTGTAGATTCCTTGACTCTTTCTATGTAGACAAACACTCCATCTGCAAATGTGGGCAGATTTATTTCCTCCTTTCTGCCTGTATTCCTTTTATTTCTATTTCTTGCTATATTCAATGACTAGAAGTTCCAGTGCTATGTTGAATAAGAATGAGAGTAGCCATCCTCGCCTTGTTCCCAGTCTTAGGGAGAAAGCACTCAGGCTTTCACATTCAATAGTCTGGTAGCTATAGATACTCTCTATTAAATTAAGGTAATTCCTCCTTATTGCTAACTTATTGAGAGCTTTTATCGCACAGTCTTGTATTTAAAAATGCACATAGCATAAAATTCATAATTTTGGCCATTTTAAAGTGTGCAACTCAGTGGCATTAAGTACATTTGCCTTGTTGTGCCACCACCACCATGACTTCCAGAACATTTTCATTACCTTAAAATAGAAACCCCATACCCATTATGCAGTCACTCTCCATTCTTTCCTCTCCCTGGAAACCACAAATCTACTTTCTATCTGTATGGATTTACCTGTTCTAGAGATTTAATATAAATGGAATAACACAATATATGCTCATTTGTGTCTGGCTTCTTTCACTGAATATAATGTTTCCAAGGCTCACTCATGGTGTAGCCTGGTTCTGTACTTCCCTTTGTTTTTTGACTGAATAAGATTCTACTGTATGGATATTACACATTTTGTTCATCCACTGATGAACATTTGAGTTATTTCCACCTTTGGGCTATTGAAAAGTATTGCTGTAAACTGTGTGCATGTTTTTTTTAAACACCCACTTTCAATTTTTTTTGAATCATATGATAATTCTATTTTTAATTTTTTGAGGAACCATCAACTCTTTTCTAAAGCAGCTGTACCATTTTACATTCCCTCCAGCACTACACAGCATTTCAATATCTTTATAGATTTGTTATTTTCCTTTTAAAAGTTATTATTTGGCCATCCTAGTGGGATTGAAGTAGTTTTTATTTGCATTTTCCTAAGATTAAAGACATTGAATGTATGTTCACACACTCCTTGGCCATTTGTATATCCCATTCTACAAATGTACATTCAAGTCCTTAGCCAATTTTTAAATTGGGTTGTTAGGGTGCCTGGCTGGCTCAGTCATTAAACGTCTGCCTTTGGCTCAGGTCATGATCCCAGGGTCCTGGGATGGAGCCCTGCATCGGGCTCCCTGCTTGGTGGGGAAGCCTGCTTCTCCCCTTTCCATCCCTCTTGCTTGTGTTCCCTCTCTCACTGTGTCTCTCTCTGTCAAATAAATAAATAAAATCTTAAATTGGGTTGTCTTTTTCATGAGTTGTTAATAGTTTTTTACATGTTCTAGATTTCAGACCCTTATGAGATATTATGATTTTCAAATAGTTTCTCCGATTCTGTAGGTTGCATTCTCATTTTCTTGATAGCATCCTTAATGATAAAAGTTTTTAATTTTGATAAAGTTTAGTTTAATCTATTGTTTCTTTTTGTGCTTGTGTTTTTGGTATCATAGTTACGAAATCATTGCCAAATCCCAGGTCATGAAAATGTACACCTATGTTTTCTTTTAAGAGTTTTATAATCTTAGGTCTTCTGTTTAGATCTCTTTTCCATTTTTAGTTAATTTTGTATATGGTGTTAGGTAGGGTCCAACTTCATTCTTTCTCTTGTGGATGTCCAGTTGTTCCAATCTCACTTGTTGAAGAGACTACCTTTCCCCCACTGAATAGCCTTGTCATCCTTTTTTTTTTTAAATTAAATTTATTTTTTTTTTAATAAACATATAATGTATTTTTATCCCCAGGGGTACAGGTCTGTGAATGCCTTGTCATCCTTTTTAAAAACCATCTGGCCACAGACATATGAGTTCATTTCCAGATTCTCAGTTATATTCCATTAGTCTATATGTCTATCCTTATGCCAGAACCACATTGTTTTTTGATTACTGTAGCTTTGCAGTAAAATTGGGAAATGTAAATTTTCTAGTTTTGTTCTTTCTTCTCAAGGTTTTTCTATTTGGTATTCCTTGAAATCCCACATTACTTTCAGAAACAAGTTTTCCAGGGCACCTGGGTGGCTCAGACGATCAAGTGTCTGCTTTCAGCTCAGGTTGCAACCCCAGGGTCCTGGGATCAAGCCCCATGTCTGGCTCCCTACTCATCAGGGAGTCTGCTTCTCCCTCTATCTCCACTCCACAGTTCATTTTCTCTCACATGCACTCTCCCTCACTCTCACATGGAGCAGTGGGTATTATATGCAAACAATGGAACACTACATCAAAAGCTAATGATGGACTCTGGGCAAGATGGTGGAGAAGTAGGAGACCCTGTTTCAACTGGTCCCCTGAACAGAGCTAAATATCTACCAGAACACTCTGAACACCCATGAAGTCAGCCTGAGATGTAGGATTATACACTTCTGGATCTCTACAGGGGCAGAAGACATCACTGAAGAGGTAAAGTGGAGTGAGAGCGCTTGGATTGATATTGGAGGATTAAAAGAAGGTGGAGGGAGCCACCAGAAGTGACCCATTGGAAAGTAATATCCCAATACGAAAGTGCCCTGTGTTTGAGCCCTACATTAAATTGGAGTCTGGTTAAAAGCATACAGAAAGGGGCAATTGCTGGAATCAGGTGGCCACAGGCATGGACCTAAGCCCATAGTCCCACGGCAGTCAAAGCCAGTGCCCACCCGTGTCTGAGAGAGCCCAGGGGCTCCATTTGGTAGTCCCTGAGCCCATGGCATTCTGCTGCTTGCACCACCACTGGGGCTGTGCACACCCCTGCCTGCACCTAAGAAAGCCCAGTGCAGGCTCCTCCCAGAGGTCCTTGCCGTAGTCCCACGTCAGAGCGCACCCAGCACGGGCACGGACTCCAGCCAGCAGTCCCAGGAATGGCAGACACCAGGACTGGGCTCACCTGGACCAATATCACTCACAGTTTTAGCGGCACAGAGGTGCTGAGAGAAGCAGGGGCCTTGGGCAACCACTGAGATGGTGGCTGGGAGTGCGCACCACCTGCAGGAGGCTGCGGTGTTCAGCAGAGCTTGCAGAGAGGGAGTCTGTGTGTTCTGGACCATTCGGAGGGGAGCAGACGGAGGCTTCTCTCTGAGGTGGAGGAATGGCTGCTGATAGTTTACTTTGCACTAACACTCTGAAAAGCCCCCAAAAGCCGCCAAAGAACAAAAACCTCCAGAGAACAAAAGCCTGAAAAACTGGTTTCCACAGATCCCAGCCCCTTGCTGGGGGCAGGGCGACTCAACCTAAGAAAGACTGAAAAACAACGCGGCAGGCCCCTCCCCAAGAAGACAAGCCAAAAGAACAAGAGGACAATAACCACAGGGTCCCCACAAAACTATAAAACCCCAACATTAGGGGAAAACAACATATTAAGCTCCCAGTATTGCCCCAAAACCTGTATATTTCATAGATACATTTTTTTTGTTTTATTTTTAAATTCATTATGACTTTTTCTTTTATTTTTTAACCTACTTACCACTACAACTAGATATTTAATACAACATATTACATAATAACTTTTTAACTTGAACTTTTTTCATACATATACCTGTTTCTTTTTTTCTTTTTTTAAATATATATATATATATATATATACATATATATATATATATATATAATTTTCAAGGTAATCCTTTCCCCCTATTCAATACTACCTCTATATAAAAACCAGTTTTGGGGCGCCTGGGTGGCTCAGTGGGTTAAGCCTCTGCCTTCGGCTCAGGTCATGATCTCAGGGTCCTGGGATCGAGCCCCGCATGGGCTCTCTGCTCAGCAGGGAGCCTGCTTCCCCCTCCCCCTCTGCCCGCCTTTCTGCCTACTTGTGATCTCTCTCTGTGTCAAGTAAATAAATAAAATCTTAAAAAAAAAAAACCCAGTTTTAATTTCCCCATATCTCTGGAGAGTTGAGTCCTTTAACAAAGATAACAAGATATACCCAGGAAAAACTGAAATAACCTTCCTCGCTCATATCGAGGGTTTATAACCACCTTCCCATCATATTCTTTTGTCAGTGTTTCTGTGTATTTGTTTTTGTACTATATAAATCTTATTCTTGGGGTTCATTTTGGCTGGGTTATTCTTTTTCTTCTTTTTTTTTTTTCTTTTACTTTTGATGGTCTTTTTTTTGTTCATTTTTGTTTATGTACCTTATAAATCATACTTCTGGGGCTCGTTTTGGCTGGGTTTTTTCTTTCTCTTCATTTCTTTTTTCTTTCTTTTCAGTGGTGACTTCCAATTGCTCTGAAACTTTCCAGAGTGCACCTTGCCTGGACCGTGGTTGATACATTATTCAGCTACACATCCCCTCAACCACCTCTCTCCAAAATGACTAGGAGGAGGAACATCCAATAGAGGGAAAACTCAGACTGTGACTTCCACCACAGAACTGTTGGATATCAACATAAACAGTATGCCAGAAATGGAATTCAGGGTAACAATTATCCAGGCAATGGCGAGGTTAGAGAAGACCATTAGTGGCAACATAGAATCTCTAAGGGTGGAAGTGAGGGCTGATCTGGCACTTCTTAAAAATGCTATTAATGAGATCCAATCTAATCTAAATACTCTAACAGCTATGGTAACTGAGGCAGAAGATCGAAATAGTGATCTAAAAGACAAACTGATAGAAAAGAAGGATGAGGCGGAGGCCTGGAACAAACAGCTTAGAAGCCATGAAAACAGAATTAGGGAAATAAATGCCATGAAACATTCCAATGTTAGAATTTTGGGGATCCCTGAGGGGGTGGAGAAAGGAAAAGACTAGAAGACATAGTTGAACAAATGCTGGATGAAAATTTCCCCAATCTGGGGAATGAAACAAGTGTTTGTGTCCTAGGTCAGAGGACACATCTTAAGGACAGCTAGGGGGAAGAGATTCCTTATGTACAGAGGGAGGACCATCAGAATAACATCAGACCTGTCCACAGAAACTTGCGAAGCCAGAAAGGGCCGGCAAGACATATTCAGGGCACTAAATGAGAAGAACATGCAACCAAGAATACTTTATCCCTCAAGGCTGACATTCAGAATGGATGGAGAGATAAAGAGCTTCCAAGACCCGCAAAGTCAAAAAGATTATGTGACCACCAAGCCGGCACTATAAGAATTTTTAAGGGGGGGGGGGTTCTATAAAAGAAGCAAGACCCCAAGAGTGACATAGAACAGAAATTCACAGTCTATAGAAACAAGGACTTCACAGGCAACATGATGACAATAAAAAAATTATCTTTCAATAATCACTCTCAATGTGAATGGCCTAAATGCTCCCATAAAAGGCACAGGGTTGCAGATTGGATAGAACGACAGGACCCATCCATATGCTGTCTTTAAGTGACACATTTGGAACCTAAAAATACATCCAGACTGAAAGTGAAGGGATGGAGAAACATCTTTCATGCCAATGGACCTCAAAAGAAAGCTGGGGTAGCATTTATCATATGATTTATCATATCATAGATTTATCATATCAAATCATATCATAGATTTATCTAATTTATCTAAAGATGAATCAAAATATGGAAGGACACTACATCATTCTTAAAGGGTCTATCTACCAAGAAGATCTAACAATTGTAAATATTTATGTCCCCAACATGGGAGCAGCCAACTACATAAGCCAACTATTAAACGAAATAAAGAGTCAAATTGATATGAATACATTTTTTTGGTAAAGATATTATTTATTTATTTAACAGGGAGAGATTACAAGTAGGCAGAGAGGCAGGCAGAGAGAGGAGGGGAAGCAGGTTCCCTGCCGAGCAGAGAGCCAGCTGTGCAGAAAGCCTTGATCCCAGGACCCTGGGATCATGACCTGAGCTGAAGGCAGAGGCTTTAACCCACTGAGCCACCCAGGCGCCTCTTGATATGAATACATTAATTGTAGGGGATCGTAACACATCACTGTCAGCAATAGACAGATCATCTAAGCAGAAAATCAACAAAGAAATAAAAGAGCTTTGAATGACACATCGGACCAGATGGACCTCATAGATACATACAGAACATTCCACCCTAAAACAACAGAATACTCATTCTTCTCGAGCACACATGGAATTTTCTCCAGAATAGACCACATACAGGGTCATAAATCAGGTCTCCACCAATACCGAAAGACTGAGATTATTCCCTGCATATTCTCAGACCACAATGCTTTGAAACTCAAACTCAACCACAAGAAAAAGTTTGGAAGGAATTCAAACACTTGGAAGCTAAAGACCATCCTGCTCAGGAATGTTTGGGTCAACCAGGAAAACAAAGAAGAACTTAAACAATTCATGGAAACCAATTAGAATGAAGACACATTGGTCCAAAACATATAGGATACGGCTAAGGCAGTCCTAAGGAGGAAATACATAGCCATCCAAGCCTCACTCAAAAAAAAAAAGTGGAAAAATCCCAAATACACCAAATCTCTTTACACCTTAAAGAACTGGAGAATCAACAACAAATTAAGCCAATCCCACATACAAGAAGGGAAATACTTAAGATTGGAGCAGACATCAATGAGTTAGAAACTAGAGACACAGTAGAACACATCGACAAAACTAGAAGCTGGTTCTTTGAAAGAATTAATAAGATCAATAAAGCACTGCCAAACTAATCCAAAACTTCCAGACTCTTCCTATGAAGCCAGCATTACTTGATCCCCAAAGCAGGCAAAGACCCCATCAAAAAGGAGAATTTCAGACCAATATCCCTGATGAATATGGATGCCAAGATTCTCAACAAGACCCTACCTAGCTAATATGATCCAACAGTATATTAAAAAGATTATCCACCATGGCCAGCTGGGATTTATCCCTGAGATGCAAGGGTGGTTCAACATTCACAAATCAATCAATGGTAAAGAACAAATCAATAAGAGAAGAGAGAAGAACCACATGGTCCTCTCAACTGATGCAGAAAAAGCATTTGACAATATACAGCATCCGTTCCTGATTAAAACTCTTCAAAGTATAGGGATAGAGGGAACATTCCTCAACTTCATAAAATCCATCTATGAAAAACACACAGCGAATATCATTCTCAATGGGGAAAAACTGACAACCTTCCCATTTAGATCAGGAACACGACATGGATGCCCACTCTCTCCACTGTTGTTCAACATAGTACTAGAAGTCCTAGCAACAGCAATCAGACAACAAAGAGAAAAGGTATTCAAATTGGCAAGAAAGAAGTCAAACTCTCTCTCTTCACAGATGACATGACACTCTATGTGGAAAACCCAAACACTCCACCTCCAAACTACTAGAACTCATACAGCAATTCAGTAATGTGGCAGGATACAAAATCAATGCCCAGAAATCAGTTTCTTTATTATAAACTAACAATGAAAATAGAGAAAGGGAAATTAGAGAATTGATTCCATTTACTATAGCAGCAAGAACCATAAGATACCTTGGAATAAACCTAACCAAAGAGGTAAAGGATCTATACTTGAGGAACTACAGAACATTCATGAAAGAAATTGAAGAGGACACAGAAAGATGGAAAAGCATCCCATGCTCATGGATCAGAAGAATAAACATTGTTAAAATATCTATATTGCCTAGAGCAATCTGTACTTTCAATGCCATCCCGATCAAAATACCAATGGCATTTTCAGAGTGCTGGAGCAAACAAACCTAAAATTTGTATGGAACCAGAAAAGACCCTTAATTGCAAAGGAAATGTTGAAAAAGAGAAACAGAGCTGGGGCATCATGTTGCCTGATTTCCAGCTTTATTACAAAGTTGTGATCACCAAGACAGCGTGGTACTGCCACAAAAACAGACACACAGATCACTGGAACAGAATAGAGAGCCGCATATGGATCCTCAACTCTATGGTCAACTAATCTTTGACAAAGCAGTAAAAATATCCAGTGGAGCGGCGCCTGGATGGCTCAGTGGTTTAAAGCCTCTGCCTTCGGCTCAGGTCATGATCCCCGGGTCCTGGGATCGAGCCCCACATCGGGCTCTCTGCTCAGCAGGGAGCCTGCTTCCTCCTCTCTCTCTCTGCCTGCCTCTCTGCCTACTTGTAATCTCTGCCTGTCAAATAAAATAAATAAAATCTAAAATAAATAAATAAATAAATAAAAATCCAGTGGAAGAAAGACAGTCTCTTCAATAAATGGTGCTGGGAAATTGGACAGCTATGTATAGAAGAATGAAACTCGAATATTCTCTTACACAATACATAAAGATAAACTCAAAATAGATGAAAGACCTCAACGTGAGACAGGAATCCATCAAAATCCTGGAGGGGAGCATAGAGAGTAACTTCTCTGACATAGGCCACAGCCAACTTCTTTTAAGACCCGTCTCCAAAGGCAAAGGAAACAAAAGCAAAAATGAACTTTTCACTTTTGGGCACGTATTGCATGGAGCACTGGGTGTTGTACATAAACAATGAATCTTGGAACACTGCATCAACAACTAATGATGAAAATGAGCTTTTCATCAAGATAAAAAGCTTCTGCACAGTCAAGGAAACAGTCAACAAAACAAAGAGGAAACTCACGGAATGGGAGAAGATATTTGCAAATGACCCCACAGACAAAGGGCTGATATCCAAGATGTATAAACAACTCCTCAAATTCAACACCCCCAAAACAGATAATCATGTTCAAAAAATCGGCAGAACACATGAACAGACACTTCTCCAAAGAAGAAATACAAATGACTAACAGATACATGAGAAAATGTCCATCATCACTAGCTATCAGGGAAATTAAAATCAAAACCACATTGAGATACCACCTTACACCAGTTAGAATGTCCAAAATTAACAAGACAGGAAACAACGTGTGTTGGAGAGGATGTGGAGAAAGGGGAACCCTCTTACACTGTTGGTGGGAATGCAAGTTGGTGCAGCCACTTTGGAAAATAGTGTGGCGATTCCTCAAAAAGTTAAAAATAGAGCTACCCTAGGACTCTGTAATTGCACGGCTGGGTATTTACCCCAAAGATACAGATGTAGTGAAAAGAAGGGCCACATGCACCCCACTGTTCATAGCAGCAATGGCCACGGTCGCCAAACTGTGGAAAGAGCCAAGATGTCCTCAACAGATGAATGGATAAGGAAGATATGGTCCATGTATACAATGGAGTATTACTCAGCCATCAGAAAGAATGAATACCCAGCTTTTGTATCAATGGATGGAACTGGAGGAGATTATGCTGAGTGAAATAAGTCAAGCAGAGAAAGACAATTATTATATGGTTTCACTTACTTGTGGAGCATAAGGAATAACATGGAGGACGTTAGGAGAAGGAAAGGAAAAGTGAAGTTGGGTAAATCAGAGGGGGAGATGACCCATGAGAGACTGTGGACTCTGAGAAACAAACTGAGGGTTTTGTGGGGGGTGAGGGGTTGGGTGAGCCTGATGGTGGGTATTAAGGAGGGCACATATTGCATGGAGCACTAGGTGTGGTGCATAAACAACTCTTGGAACACGGAAAAAATGAAACGAAATAAAAAATAAAAGCTATTGCGCACAAAATCGGAAGAAAAAAAAAAAAGGAAGTTTGCTTTGGATACCAATACTGCCACTGCATCTATTAAACTAAGTAAATTTGAAGATTTAAAAGTAAGAACAAGAAAAACCAAAATCAAAGAGATAGAGGGACACCTGTGTGGCTTAGTTGATTAAGCATCTGAACCTAACTTTTGGCTCAGGTCATGATCTCAGGATCCTGGAACCAAGCCTTGCATCAGGCTCTGTGTTTAGTGTGGAGTCAACTTTTCTCTCTCCTTCACTCTCTCTCATTCCCTGTGACTCATACTCTTTCTCTCAAAGAAATAAACCTTAAAAAAACTCAAAACAAAACAAAACAAAAAAAACTAATGATGTACTGTATGGTGACTAACATAACACAATTAAGAAAATAATAAAAAAAGAAACTCTTCCATTTAGTCAAAAGAAGCTGTTGGGACTTTAATAAAGATTTCCTTGATTCTGCAGATCACTTTAGAATGTATTGCCTTCTTAACATTGTTAGCCTTCCAATTCATGAACACAGGATATTTTTCCATTATTTAGGTGGTCTCCTTCAGCAATATTTTGTGGTTTTCAGTGTATAAGTACTACACTCCCTTGAATAAACTTATTCCTAAGGATTTTATCCTTGATACTATTGAATATGGAATTTTTTTTCCACTTCCCTTATGGAGTGGTTATTGCTAGCATATAGAAATATAACTGATTTTGTCATAATGTATTTTTTAAACAAAGATTTATTTACTGAATTTAAAATGAAAGCAGGCTTAAAATCTTCTCACCAAAATCTTCACTTGCAGAGATCAGATCAATTTCCTGCAATTTCATATTTTTTACCAAGTCAAGGTTTACTTATTGATCAAAACAGAGAGAATTATGGAGGCAATATTTTAATTTTACTCTTCCTGTAAAAATGTTGGGGATAGGGCTTGTCTGATATGTGGCCTGATCAATGTTTACAGCACCCTAGGCTGAATGGGTGCCACGGCCCACACACCTCCTCTTTATTCCATCTTCCTAAGTTGCATGGTGAACACTGCTCTAGCAGGCTGAGCATGTAGACATTTAACAATTCCTGAAAATGTGTTATTGTCAGGTGTATTAACAATGTTGACTGTAGCTTTGTACCATAAAGCAAATATCAATACATTTTGAAGGACTGACAGCATATGGAGTGTATCTTTTTTATTTTATTTTATTTTATTTTATTTATTTATTTGAGAGAGAGAGAGAGAGAGATCACAAGCAGGCAGACAAGCAGGCAGAGAGGGGGAAGCAGGCTCCCTGCTGAGCGGAGAGCCTGTGTGGGGCTCGATCCCAGGACCCTGAGATCATGACCTGAGCTGAAGGCAGAGGCTTTAACCCACAGAGCCACCCAGGCACCCCTATTTTTTTTTTAAGATTTTATTTATTCATTTGAGGGAGAAACATAGAGAGAGGGAGAGAGCATGTGCAGGGGCAGGGAGGGATAGAGTGAGAGGGAGAAGCAGATTCCCCCCTGAGCAAGGAGCCTGATGCAGGGCTTGATCCCAGGACTCTGAGATCATGACCTGAGCTGAAGGCAGATGCTTAACCACTGAGCCACCCAGGTACCCACATAGTATGTCTGACCACAATGCATTTAAGTTCATAATATTAAAAAAATAGAAAAATCCCAAGCATCTGGAAATTAAGATGTGCACTTTTAAAAACCTATGGGTCAAAGAAAAAAAAAACCGTAAAATAAATTAGAATGTATTGTGAAATAAATAATAACAATATTATCACATACCAAAATTTACAGCAGACCTAAAATTGATGTGGCATGTCAACCGACCCCAAAGAACCAAAACGATCTTAAAGCAGAAGAACACGTTTGGAGGTTTCACACTTCCCAATTTCAAACCATACTACAAAGCTGCAGCAGTTAAAACAGCGTGCTGGTATAAAGATATAAAACGGCACAGAATAGAGATCCCAGAAATAAATTCTCACATATACGGTCAAATGATTTAAAATGAAGAGTGCAGAGTGCCAAAAAAAAAAACCATGCAGTGGGGGAAAGACAGTCTTTTTTTTTTTTTTTTAAGATTTTATTTATTTATTTATTTATTTATTTATTTATCTGACAGAGAGACAGAGAGAGCATGAGAGAGAGGGAGAAGCAGGCTCCTGACTGAGCAGGGAGCCCGATGCAGGGCTTGATCCCAGGACCCTGAGATCATGATCATGGCCTGAGCTGAAGGCAGACGCTTAATGACTGAGCCACCCCGGTGCCCCAAAATAGTCTTTCAACAAAAAAAGAAAAGGTCCTGGGACAAATGGACATGCGCATGTAAAAGAATGAAATTAGGAGCACCTGCATGGTTTAGTAGGTTCAGCATTTTCTGGTTTTGGCTCAGGTCATGATTTCAGAGCCATGGGGTCCAGCCCCGCATCAGGGACCCGCACTCAGCAGGGCGTCTGCTGGAGAATCTCTGCCCCCACTCATGCACTCTCTCTCTCAAGACAAACAAATAAGTAATAAATAATAAAGAAAATAAGGAAAGTACACATCAATAAAATAAAAAATAAATAAATGGAATTGGACATGTACCTCACAACATATACAAAATGGACTCAAAAGTGGATCACAGACCAAACCATAAAGGGAGACTATAAAACTCTTAGAAGAATGTTTAAGTGAAAACCTCCGTGACAGTGGCTGTGACAATGGCTTTCTGGATGTGACTCCAAAAGTACAGGCCACAAAGGTAAAAATGCATTAAATTGGAGTACATAAAAACAAGAAAAGCAAAGGCGTGTGCATCAGGGGACACAGTCAACAGCGAAACGAACCCGCATCAAATCACAGATCCGAACCCAGAATATACACACACGCATGTAACGGACAGTCCGACCACAAACGCCACAGACAACCCAACTCAGAAATGAGCCAAGCCCTAGAATATTCGTTTCTTCCAAAGAAGACGTGCAGATGGTCCGCTAGCAATTAAGAGGGTGCTCAGCGTCACCGGTCCTCGTGGAAATGAGCACGAAAGCGCAGGAAGAGCCCGGTCCCCGCTGCGAGGACGACCGCCGGCGCACACCCCGGACCTCGCGTCGGTGGCGCTGCAGACTGACCGGAACCCAAGCGCACGGTCACCGGGACTGTGACAAGGAGCAGCCCCTGTGGAGAACAACCTGGCAGCGGGTCAAAAGACTAAATACTGAATTTCCTTATGACCCAACAATTCCACGTTCAGGATCTGTCCCAAAAGAAGGAAAGCGGAGTCCCGAAGAGAGCTCTGTGCCCCCGTTTCACGGCAGCATCAGGCACCGTAGCCAGAAGAGAGAAGCCATGCACCTGCCGCCCACGGATGAATGCGGGGAGGGGGCAAGACGGCGGAGGAGCCGCGGACGGAGACCACATCGGGTCGCAGGAGACCGGCCACACGGTCATCCGACAGTCCGAACCCGACAAACCCACCGGAGACCGGAGAGAACAAGAGCAGCGACTCCGGGAGCAGAAAAGCGACCCCGTTCCGGGAGGCGGGACCGGCCACGTGCGCGAGGACCGACCGCGGGGGAGGGGCGGCTCCCGGCCGGCGGCGGGGCGGAGCCCAGAGTCCGACCGCGTAGACGTCGCTCCACGGGGGACGTCGCTGCGGAGGCGGGGTGGGGCGGGGACAGCGCGGTCTCGGTCCCGGGGTCCCAGAAGGACGGGGTCTGAGGGCGGCGGAGCGCGGGGACCGGAGCGGGGACGCGGCGGCAGACACGGGCGAGGAGGGGATCAGCTCGGGGTCCCCTTCACCCGGGACCGAGGCGCAGTCGGCCGCGGCTCTCCGCGCAGGGACCCCACACGCGGCGGATCCGGGGACACTCACCGTCCTTGGGGGGAGCGGGCGGGAGTGCGCGGCGGGAAGCTGCGGGTTTGCGGACTCCAGACGGGGCCGCGCCAGAGACGGAGACGCGCGGTCACAGGCCGGGAGCTCGGAGCGCGGCGGAGACCAGGGAGCCGGGAGGGACCCACGGCTTTTCTCCGGGGCGCGCTGAGGGGCGGCCCCAGCTTTCGGCTCCTCTGCCAGAGACGGGGCGGCCGCCGTCTTTATTCTCCTCCCACGCTCTACGGAAAGCGCTCAGGGAACAAAAGCTCTGAGCGCGAACCGAGCAGAAGACTTAGCCCCCCGGGAATTCCGCCTCAGGCAAAAACATTTAAGCATCAACAGGCCCCTCCCTGAGAAGATCAGCGAGAGCATCCAGCCAAGTTTACAAATCAATGAGAAGCGCGAAACTTCAGAAATAGGGGAATATAGCATACAGAATTCATGGTTTTCCCCCCATGATTCTTTAATCTTTCAAAGCTAAATTTTTTTAATTTTATTTTTGTCTTATTCTATTTTTTTAATTTTTCCTCTTTCATATTTTAACCTTTTAAACTATTTCATCTTAATACCTTTTTTAAAATTTTTTTTAACTTTTCATTGTTATGGTCATATTCTATCCCTTCATTGTATTTAACCTTATTTTTTGTATACATATAAGGTTTTCTTTCTTTAAAATTTTAGGATACAGTTTCTTCTAACAGATCAAAATATACCCTAAATCTACTGTTTTGTTTGTTCTACTCTCCAGCCTAATCATATGTCTATTTTTTTCTTTTTCAAACAACTTATTTTATCAATTCCTTTGTTAAAATCTTTTAAAATTTTCATCTTTACAGTCATACTCCATCCCTCCATCATGTTTACCCTTATTTTCATATATATAAGTTTTTCTTTCTTTAAAATTTTGGGAGACAGTTTCTTCTAACAGAACAAAATACACTCAAAATCAGGTATGTGGCTCTATTCTATTCACCGATTTAGTTATATATATAATATATAATTATATTTATATTATATTATAATATATAATTTATAATTATATATTATAAAGATCTACTGTGATCTATCCTGGAGAATACATCAGAGACCTGGCAGGCCAGAAAGGACTGGCATGGTATATTCGGAGCACTAAATGAGAAATATATGCAGCCAGGGATACTATATCCAGCCAGGTTGTCATTGAAGATAGAAGGAGAGAGAAAAAATTTCCAGGAGAAACAAAAACTAAGTGAATTTGCAAATACCTAACCAGCCCTGCAGGAAATATTGAAAGGGGTCCTCTAAGTGAAGAGGAAGCCTATAAGTAACAGACCAGAAAGGAACAGAGACAATATACAGTAACAGTCCCCTTACAGGTAATACAATGGCACTAAATTCCTATCTTTCAATAGTTACCCTGAATGTACATGGGCTAAATGCCCCCAATCAAAAGACACAGGGTATCAGAATAGATTTAAAAAAAAGAGAGAGAGAGAGAGAGAGACTCACCAATATGTTGTCTATACAAAATTCATTTTAGACCCAAGGACACCTCTGAATTTAAAGTGAGGGTTGGAAATAATTTACTATACTAATAGACATCAAAAGAAAGCTGGAGTGGCAATCCTTATAGCAGATAAACTAGATTTTAGGCCAAAGACTGTCATAAGAGATGAGGAGGGATGTTATATTTTACTTAAAGGGTCTGTCCAACAAGAAGATCTAACAATTTTAAATATCTATGCCCCTAACACAGGAGCAGCCAGTTATATAAACCAATTAATAACAAAATCAAAGAAACACATCAACGATAATACAACAATAGTAGGGGACTTTAACACCCTCCTCACTGAAATGGACAGATCATCTAAGCAAAAGATCGACAAGGAAATGAAGGCTTTAACTGACACACTGGACCAGATGGACATCACAGATATTTTTAGAATATTCCATCCAAAAGCAACAAAATACACATTCTTCTATAGTGTACATCAAACATTCTCCAGAATAGATCACAAATCATGTCCTGGGTCACAAATCCGGTCTCAATCAATACCAAAAGATTGGGATCATTCCCTGCATATTTTCAGACCACAATGTTCTGAAGCTAGAACTCAATCACAAGAGGAAAGTTGGAAAGAACCCAAATATATGGAAGCTAAAGAGCATCTTACTAAAGAATGAATGAGCCAACCAAGAAATTAAAGAAAAAATTAAAAATTCATGGAAACAAATGAAAATGAAAAGACAACTGTTCAAAATCTTTGGGGTGCAGCAAAGGTGGTCCTGAGAGGAAAGGATATAACAATACAAGGCTTTCTCAAGAAACAAGAAAGGCTCAAATACACAACCTAACCCTACACCCAAAGGAGCTGGAGAAAGAAGAGCAAAGAAAGCCTAAACCCAGCAGGAGAAGAGAAATAATAAAGATCAGAGCAGAAATCAATGAAATAGAAACCAAAAGAACAGTAGAACAGATCAACAAAAGTAGGAGCTTGTTCTTTGAAAGAATTAATAAGATTGATAAACCCCGGCCAGACTTCTCAAAAAGAAAAGAGAAAGGACCCAAATTAATAAAATAATTAATGAAAGAGGAGAAATCACAAACTACACCAAAGAAATACAAACAATTATGAGAACATATTATAAGCAACTATATGCCAGCAAATTAGACAATCTGGAAGAGATGGATGCATTCCTAGAGACAGATGAACTACAAAAACTGAACCAGGAAGAAAGAGAAAGTCTGAAAGACCCATAACCAGTAAGGAGATTGAAGTAGTCATCAAAACTCTCCCAGAAAATAAGAGCCCAGTGCCAGATTGCTTCCTAAGGGGATTCTACCAAACATTTAAGAATTAATACTTATTTTTCTAAACTGTGTTGAAAAATAGAAATGGAAGGAAGACTTCCAAACTCATTTTATAAGACCATCATTACCTTGATCTCAAAACCAGACAAAGACCCCATCAGAAAAGAGTATTACAGACCAATATCCTTGATGAACATGGATGCAAAAATTCTCACCAAAATACTAGCCAATAGGATCCAATAGTACATTAAAAGGATCATTCACCACTACCAAGTGGGAATTAGTCCTGAGCTGCAAGGTTGGCTCAACATCCACAAATCAATCAGTGTGATATGATACATTAATAAAGGAAAGGACAAGAACCATATGATACTCTCAATAGATGCTGAAAAAGCATTTGACAAAGTATAGCATCCTTTCTTGATCGAAACTCTTCACAGTGTAGGGATAGAAGGTACATACTTCAGTATCATAAAAGTCATCTATGAAAAGCCCGTGGTGAATATCATTCTCAATGAAGAAAAACTGAGAGCTCTCCGCCTATGGTCAGGAACAGGGCAGGGATGTCCACTATCACCACTGCTATCCAACATAGTTCTAGAAGTCCTAGCCTCAGCAATCATACAACAAAAACAAAAGGCATCCAAATCAGCAAAGAAGAAGTCAAACTTTCACTCTTTGCAGATGATATGATACTTTATGTGAAAAACCCAAAAGAATCCACTCCAAAACTGCTAGAACTCATACAGGAATTCAGTAAAGTATCAGGATATAAAAATCAATGCACAGAAATCAGTTGCATTTCTATACACCAACAACAAGACAGGAGAAAGAGAAATTAAGGAGTCAATCTCATTTACAATCACACCCAAAACCATAAGATACCTAGGAATAAACCTAACCAAAGAGGCAAAGAATCTGGACTCAGAAAACTATAAAGTACTCATGAAAGTAATTGAGAAAGACACAAAGAAATGGAAAAATGTTCCATGCTCATGGATTGGAAGAACAAATATTGTGAAAATGTCTATGCTACCTAAAGCAATCTACACATTTAATGCAACCCTTATCAAAATACTGTCAACATTTTTCGAGGAAATGGAACAAATAATCCTAAAATTTATATGGAACCAGAAAAGACCCCAAATAGTCAGAGGAATGTTGAAAAAGAAAACCAAAGTTGGTGGCATCACAATTCCAGACGTCAAGTTCTATTACAAAGCTGTAATCATCAAGACAGTATGGTATAGGCACAAAAACAGACACACAGATCAATGGAATGAAATAGAGAGGCCAGAAATAGACCCTCAAACCTATGGTCAACTAATCTTCAACAAAGCAGGAAAGAATGGCCAATGGAAAAAAGACAGTCTCTTCAGCAAATGGTGTTGGGAAAATTGGACAGCCACATGCAGAAAAATGAAATTGGGCCATTTCCTTATACTACACACAAAAATAGACTCAAAATGGGTGAAAGACCTCAATGTGAGATGGAATCTATCAAAATCCTTGAGGAGAACACAGGCAGCAACCTCTTGGACCTCAGCTGCAGCAACTTCTTCCTAGAAACATCACCTAAGGCAAGGGAAGCAAAAGCAAAAATGTACTATTGGGACTTCATCAAGATCAAAAGCTTTTTCACAGCAAAGGAAACAGTCAACAAAACCAAAAGACAACCGACAGAATGGGAGAAGAAATTCACAAATGACATATCAGATAAAGTGCTAGTATCCAAAATATATATCAAACTCTACACCCAAGGAACAATTAATCCAATCAAGAAATGTGGAGAAGACATGAACAGACATTTCTGCAAAGACATCCAGATGGCCAACAGACACATGAAAAAGTGCTCCATATCACTCGGCATCAGGGAAATACAAATCAAAACCGCAATGAGATACCAGCTCACACCAGTCAGAATGGCTAAAATTAACAAGTCAGGAAATGACAGATGTTGGCGAGGATGCAGAGAAAGGGGAACCCTCCTACACTGTTGGTGGGAATGCAAGCTGGTGCAGCCACTCTGGAAAACAGGATAGAGGTTCCTCTAAATGTTGAAAATAAGAGCTACTCTATAACCCAGCAATCACACTACTGGGTATTTACCCTAAAGATACAAATGTAGTGATCCGAAGGGACATGTGCACCCGAATGTTTATAGCAGCAATGTCCACAAAAGCCAAACCACAGAAAGAACCTAGATGTCCATCAACAGATGAATGGATAAAGAAGATGTGGTATATATATACAATGGAATACTATGCAGCCATCAAAAATCGAAATCTTGCTATTTGCAATGACATGGATGGAACTAGAGTATTATGCTAAGTGAAATAAGTCAATCAGAGAAAGAGGACTATCATATGATCTCTATGATATGATGAATTCAAGAGGCAGGGTGGATGGTTGTCAGGGGAAGGGAGGGAAAAATGAACAGATGGAACAGTGAACGGAGACAAACCATAAGAGACTTTTAATCTTGGGAAACAAACTGAGGGTTGTTGGGGGATGAGTGGGATAGGGTGGCTAGGTAGTGGACTTTGGGGAGGGGATGTGCTATGGTGAGTGCTTGAGTTGTGTAAGACTGATGATTCACAGACCTTTATCCCTGGGGCAAATAATACATTATATGTTAATTAAAAAAACAAATAAATGGATAACAGAATGTGGTATATGCATATGGAGTATTACTCAGCATTATAAAGGATGGGACTTCTGACACCTACTATAACATAACCAGTTACAAACAGACAAATATTGTATGATTCCATTGATATGAGATACCTAGAAGAGCCACGTTCACTGAAACAAAGTTGAATGATGCTTGCCAGAGGCTGGGGGAGTAGTTTGCTAGGGACAGAATTTCTGTTTTGCAAGTTAAAAGAATTTCAGAGATTAATTGCATGACCAGGTGAATATACTTAACACCACCAACTGTGCTTAGGATGATAAATCTTATGTTTTGTACATTGCACTACAATTTAGAAACAGATTCTTACGGGTTGCCACTGCAGCATAGTCTTAGGTTGGTTCTCTGGAATCAGGTGGCTAAGACAGAGTTTGGAGGCCAAGAGTCTTATTAGGGAAGGCAGAATGGCAAAAGCAGGATGGGCAGAGGGAGAAATGGAGTGATGCCATCCAATGAAACCTTGGTCATCCCAATGGGGGCTGATCAGAATTAGCCTGTGTTGATCTCAAATGTCCAGGTCTTTATACCCCCACCTTGAAGAGTCACAAGAGGCAGGCTGCCCTGGGAAGGGTGTGTCGTGAGTTCTCAGGTTCTCCACAGTTCCACATAGTGGAGACAAACCCTGAGGAAGCTCATAGTGGGGGCCCATTTGCTGGTGGGGGGGGACCCTCCTTCTTTGAAGAAGCATCTCCATGTCCACCCTTCGTACTATCTGGATCCAAGTGGTAATCAGTGTCCCTCTTCTCCTTTCCCTATTCTCTGTGGGACTCATGATGACATGACCAGACCCTAATCCCCTGGTAAACATGCCCTTCTCGGGTCAAGGGTGCTTCCCTTGTTCATTTACTGTCACACTTGAGCCAAGAGCACCAGAAGGCACCCAAGTACTCCTGACCAGACAGCCAGGCAATTAGCCGCCACCCACAAGTCATGTGTGTCCTAATCTTGGGCCACCTCTCCTTCCACCCTGAGTACATGAGGAGGACGCTTCCCTGGGCTCTGCCCTGGGGAGGACTTTGCAGTCTGTCCGAGAGACCCTTAAGTGCCTCAGCCATTCCTTTTTGGCTTTGACCCACACACCTGGGTCAAAGCCATATTTACAAGCTGACTCATCTCTAAATTAAGTTCAGGCTTTTTCATCCTCTCTCAGCTGTTCTTAAGGGAGCCTGATGATGGCCGTTAGTGTGAGCTGAGGGAGGGGCTCTGGTGCAGTTCACGTGCATCTTCTGGTCTTGCTTGTGCATTACCCTGCATGTGCCATTTCCGTCTTCGGAGCGACTGCTGCTGGGCCCATCCTGTCTATGGCTTGGTGGGTCTGACAGCACCCAATTCACGGTGGGGATTTCTGAAGGCTGGTCACTTGTTGTCCTATGGCCTGATGCTCCATTTCCACCAGAGCCTGGCTGCTGCAGACGGCTTGGCCTGGCTTCCACACTAGCGGGTGCATTATGACCCCCCTCCCCGGAGCTTGCCATCAGCTCCACACGGCACATTTTCCTGCAACCAATACTTCTAAGACCATATCTGCCAGATTGTACGTGGTCTGAGTGGTAGGGCCCGTTGTGCCAGGCTGGGCTTGTTGCAGAGCCCTTTCCTGCTCTGGGCCCTACTTGGAGCTGGAAATCACTGGAACACCCAGTACATGGGCTAGAGCAGCATTTCAGAATGTAGATTTGTTGTCTCTAGACCTAAACAGTTGTACAACATTTTATGATCTATTGTTCGTGCTTGGGAATTGCAAGATGCAATGAGTTGGTTTTTACTTGGGTAGTGGTATAGGAGTGTGGGGTTTGTGGGATGTCTCGGTACACCCTGACCACTGGACCTTTAAAAAATTGTATTGATGTGGCAGACTTCTGAATCTTTGTAGGACTTTATTCCCCACCCATTGGACTGCATATGTTTTCTTAAGGTCTCCCACATACCAACCACTTCTTGCTTTTCTAGCTAGATTCACATAACGTAATTATCAATGTAGTGCACCAGTATAAAGTTTTGTTGGCTATTCAGAATGCCGAGATGTTGTTGGTGGACAGGAGAATTAACATGGCCCTGTGGCAAAACTGTACATGTATATTGTTGCCTGGCCCGTGTGAATGGGAGCTACTTCTGATCATCTTTCTAATTGGAATAGAAAAAAAAATGCATTTGCCAGGTCAGTATCAATGGTCACACTCTACGAACCTAAGGCTGTGCAAATCTGCTCTACAAACAATGTCATGTCAGGCATGGCAGGTGTCTGTGGGGGACTACCTGGTAGAGTTTGTGGTAACCTGCTGTCATTCTTCACAACCCCTTGGTTTCTGGAGGGACCAACTTGGAAAACTAAACAGAGAAGGTGAGGACTACAGTGCCTGTGTCCTTGAGATGTGGTGCTGATTTCTATCATTCCCGTGGGATGCTATACTGCTTTTTATTTACTCTCTTGGCTGGCAGTGGAGAAAGGGAGTAGCATGGGAGGCTTCCCACACTTGGTCTTCCTTATATAAGGGCTATGCAAAATAGAAAGTATGTCAATCCCAGTGACACATTTGAGAGCTAGAGGAGACCACCAGGTGGGTCCTGGATCCAGGGTCCATGGTCCAGGGTCCATGGATCAGTGGACCCACTGCAAGCTGAACCCTGGCCAGGAACCATTTGTCCATCTACCCCAACTCTTAAAAGAAGTCAGCCATGACGCTGGCTATCAATGTTTCCTCAGATCTGGTGTCTAATAGTCCTCTAAATGATGGAGTATACCTGTGACCCCAGTGAATGACCATAGGTCACTTTGGAGAAGCACTGGGTAATCATTACCTGGTTATACTTGCTGTGATATTGTAGGATTGTACCTACTAGGAACTTGGCATCTTCTTTAGTCAATGGGTTCTGGCTCTGAAATCTTTGTGCCCACCTGGCTTCTGGCAGGTGCGTGCTGCCACTGGCCACCATTGTCTTAGGGTCCAATCGCCCCCATTGCTCCCAGCAAGCCTAGCTCCATAAAGACCTTTGCATTTCGGAGACCCATCATCGAACCTTATAGTGATAATGGTTCCATTATCATGGTTCCATCTTACCAGCTCCTTCCTTCTGATCTTGGAAAATTCTGTATCCTCTGGATAATGTGGATTCTTACGGAATATACCCATCTGGTGGACCTTGTGGCTGTCCGTACTGTATCCTCTCAAGTCCGCCATTTCTGCTCTTTCTCCACCATCTGCAGCAGCAATTCCAGCATTTCCAATGGACTTTGGGGTCACCATCTCCTGGGGTCCTTGCCAGGGTGGTAAACCCTATCTCTTGGAAGAGTACTCCCAATTCAATAAGCTCCCCCTCTGCAACCTTGCATCCTGGTTCCCGTGACCACGTGCCCATGGTCTCCCGTCCCAAGAGCCCATGCCTCCCGCCCAGTTGTGCTGGCTAGATCTTGCAGCATTTTGGGGGGATAGGCCCTTCAGCATCAGCATGTCCTCGACAGGGTTATGCTATAACCAGCTACTGGCCTAGTTGACAAGCAGGGTCTTGGGGGTGGGTCCTGGAATGGGGGGCCCGTGTTGTATCGTAGGGTCGGACTTGTATCATCAAACAAGGAGGGCGTGACTTTTCTCAATAAGGAGGGTTGGGCACTTCTGCAGGCTCTGAAGGGTTAGCAGAATCAGATGTTCTAGATATTTGGGTCACCTGTGTGTGTGTCAGGATCCTGTTTTTGCCTTCGGGATACTGACGACATAACAGACCCGGCGTGGTAACCTCTTCCGGAGCTCAGCCCTGACATCGAGTCCTGAGCCTGGTCCTCAACTTTTTTTTCTGTGCCTCTTGCTGTGGGACATGAGGACCTATTTGTAAGCTAATAAGGAGGTCCCGCAGCTTTCACATATGGCTTTTAATTGTCTATTAATCACCCACAGCTTTTTGCTGTCTTTTCCTAGGATATCACTGGCACTTAACAATAATTATCTAATATTTTTTCCCTTTCCTTCCACAGATAAGAGCTATAAATTTTTGGACACTGAAGAATGAACTACAGAAGGCATATTCTGGGAGTCGCACTTGGAATGAGGGTGGAATGAGGGTTCCTTGTTTCATGGCTTTTAGTTTATGTGCATTTTATGCACATGATTGAAAGATTCAGGTCATGTCACTGCTTTGCTCAAAACCTTCCAGAGCCAAATTGGGCTCCAGGCATGCTTCTGCCTCAGGGCCTTTGCACTTGCTGTCCCCTTTGCCTAGATGGCTTTCCCTCAGATATTTTCAGGCTCTCTCTGCCTACTCCTTCAGATCTTTACTAAAAATGTGTCCTCCTTCGTGGGGACTTCCTTAGCCAGCTCCCCACCCCCAACACTTACCCACTCCCTTGCCTTCTCTCCTGAGCCTCTCCTCTGTACTTGTCACCACTTAATATATGACATCCTTTGTCTGACAATGTCTTGTTTGTCTGACTTCCCTCTCTAAATGTAACCTCCACAAGGACAGAGATTTTTGCTCCCCAACCACCTTCCCTGACAACTACTTTGTCCTCAACACCTACAACACGGCCTGGCACATAGCAGGTGCTCAGAAAAAGTCATCAAATTAATAATCTTAAGGTAGATTGTGAAACTCCTAAAAATTCTGGACAGGTAAGTAAAACTCCTTTTTTTAAAAAATTTCTTCTAAAAAATTAACATATAGTGTATTATTTATTTCAGGGGCACATCTCTATAATTCATCAGCCTTACACAATTCACAGCACTCACCATAGCACATACCCTCCCCCATGTCCATCACCAGCCAACCCATCCCTCCTACCCCCTACCCTCCAGCAACCCTCAGTTTGTTTCCTGAGATTAAGAGTCTCTTATGGTTTCTTTCCTTCTCTTGTTTCATCTTGTTTCATTTTTCCCTCCCTTCCCCTATGATCCTCTGCCTTGTTTCTCAAACTCCTTTCTTTCTTTAAACAAGAAATCTTTTGTTGAGATGAAACTCACATAATGTAAATTACCCATTGAGAAGGGTACAAATTCCGTAGCATTTTGTAAATTTGCAATGCTGTACAACCATCCTCTCCCTGTATTTACAAAACATTTCCATCACCCCGAAAAGAGACCCTGTCTCCATTAAGCAGTCCCTCCCATCCCCCCTTCCCTGAGCCCCTGTTGCCATGTGAGTGCTTTCTGTGTCTATGGACTCACTTATTTTATTTCATAGAAATGGGATCACACAATATATGGTTCTCTCATGTCTGACTTCTTCCTTAACGCAATGTGTTTAAGGGTCACTCACACTGTGGCATAGATCAGTGCCTCATTCCTGTTGGCGGCTGAATAATATTCCATTCTCCACTGGAAGCCCATCTTGTTCCCCCATCATGGATGGGCACGTGGGTCCTTTGCTCCTTTCAGCTCCTGTGAACAGTGTTCCTACAAACATTCATGTCCAAGTATTTCTCTGCATACCCGTTTTCCAATTTTTTGCGGGGGGACTCCTCATTACTGATGTCATGAACCCACATCAGCTGTTTCACCTCATTTCAGGAGGACTTAGGCTTCTGCATTTGATGGATGTGGGAGAGATCTGGGATGGGGCTCAGATGCCAGCTCTGCCTCTTAGCCCCTGCTTTCCGAGCCCCGGCTTCCTCGTGTGTACAATGGGGATATGAAAGGCTGGTGGGATTAAGGTTCCCATATATATATAACACGTGTGTATCACTTTCCATTACTGGATTTCGTGCTCTGGGATTGTGATGTCAGAGATCACCATCTCGTAAAAACATCCTTGAGCCCCTGGTGTTTCCTGGGGAGAAATGCCCTAATGGGCACTCACAAAGAATGCCTGGGCCCTACACCCTCATCTCATGGCAGCTGGAAGCTGCGACAGCTCCGGGAAACAGGGAGAGCCCGAGTATGTAAGGTGTAAGGGTCAGTGTGACCGTGGCTGGGAGCACCAGGTTCCAGGGGAACGGCCCAGGCTTGCTGTTATTGCACATTATGGACACCAGAGGGCGTTGTCAGAACACTTTTTTTGGTTTATTTTTTGTTTTTTGTGGGTTTTTTTTGTTTTTTGTTTTTTTTTTTTTTTTTTTTTAAAGCTGTGCTTTCGTGCTCCAGCCAGGGCCTGTTTGGTTGGCAGCGTGGTCTTGAGAAACAACTGCAGAAAACCACCGCCTCTGCTTGAGGTGCGCCCGCGGGGAGTGGCAGGGACCCGAACGTGCCTGTGCATCTGGGGCTCGCTTGCCTGGAATCAGGCTGACCGGACAGAAGCTCTCCATTTACTCAAGGCCTAGTAGTGCTCCCCCCTCATCCCTCCTTCCTTAACGCAGACCTGCTGTTCTAACTCATCAGCTTTCTCTCAGTTTGCACGGTCGGCATGCACATTTTTCTTAAAGGAGGTCCTTCCGAGACGCACCTTACAACGCCACGGGGTAAGGCCCTGTTCGTGTCCACGTAAAAACCAAGTCAATGCCTCGCTCTGCATTCAGACGGAGCATCTTCGGGGGTGGGGATGTTCCCAGCAGGAGGCAGGGGGGGCTCTGGGGTGCCTCGCGGCAAGTCATCCAGGATTAGGTGCTCACAGGCACGGTACAAGTGACCTTGACCAGAAACCTGCAGGATGCAAGTGACCTTGACCTTGACCCTGTCTGTTCAAGGTGGAAGGAATGGCTGTCCATCCTCCTCCTCTTCCTCCAGTGTGGTGCCCGGTCAAGGGTGGGTCCCTGGTCTCAGAATCCACACGAGACCTGGCTCTGACATCCCGAGGTCCTAGATGGTGCCACGTGCCCCGTCTAGTGTATGGTGTCTGATGTCACTTGGCCTGGAGAGGCCCCGGCTGGTGTATGAGTTCAGTCATGGCCTGTGTTCCCAGTGGCAGATTTCCCCAATTCTGGGACACCTGGGTGGCTCAGCCGATTAAGCATCTGGTCATGGGGTCATCAGGTCATGATCCCAGAGTCCTGGGATCCAGCCCCATATGGGGCTCCCTGTTCAGTGAGAAGCCTGCTTCTCCCTCTCCCTCTGTGCTCTCTCTCTCTCAAATGAATAAACAAAATCTATTTAAAACAAAAAAAGATTTCGCCAATTCTGCATCCCCTTCACCATTGACGTCATAGCCACAAAGCCTTTATGTTTCTCCCTCCACTTCCGTGTCCTGTTCCCAGAGCTTTGGGAAGGTGGCAGGGACTGTGAGCAGAAATTACTTTGCTCAGGTTCTGTGAAAGATAAATTTTAAGAAACACACCCAAGGCACTTAAGCCAGGGTGTGTTAAACCAGGACTGTATTTCCAACCGGACCCCTCTCAGGAGCCAGAGAAGAATCAAGGTCCCTTTTAGAAATGTTTACACAGGACTGGCTTGGGGTCAGACGCGGCATTAGAATTTGACGTTGGATGGGGCCAAGCATTTGATTCAGTGAGGGTTATGTGATTCTACAGGGACTATTCCGTGATTCTAGAATATTATGGCTAGGAAGTTACCAGGTCCACATCCCCATATTTTCTGGAGCAGCAAATGGGGGCCCCACGTGAGGTGCTGCCCCCTTTTCATGGACTGAACTGTGCCCCCAACACACATATGCTGAAGTCCTAACCCCTTGAATATGACTGTATTTAGAGATACGGTTCTTAAAATAGTAACCAGATTACAGGGAGGTTGTTACGTGCGTCCCAACCTAAGATGACTGGTGTCCTTGTAAGAAGAGGTGGCTGGGACACAGACACACGCACAGAGGGACGGCCATGTGGGGACACGGGGAGAAGGCGGCCGCCTGCACGCCAGGGAGAGACACCTCAGAGGAGACCAGCCCTGCCCGCAACTTGATCTCAAACCCAGACCGTCTCCAGAGCCTGTAGCTGGTGGCAGAGGTTGGCTGTGAGGTGGCCCAGCTTATACTTTTCAAATTTTGAGTTTCAGATGTCCAGTTTTCCAGCAGGCGCTGGGGATTCGGAGCTGGGGGACAGAGGGGGTCCCTGCAAGGTTGGGATAAATGTGAGTGCCGGGGGTGGGGCACGAGCCCTACGACTCAGGACTCCCAGGGCAGGCTCCCAAGGGATGGGAATGGCTGCCAGAAGGAGGGGTGGAGGCCGCTGCGGGCTGAGCACGCGTCATCAGCCACCTGGGGGTGTCCCTGGGTTCATGACAGCACAGAGCAGCTGGGACAAAGCTGGGGCAGGAAGGGACAGCCGTGTCTGTGCCTCAGATGGCTCATTCTGCTGAGGGCGTGGAAGACGCACGGATAAGCCCGGAGGCCGGAGGCCAGTTAGAAGGCTGAGGGCACAGTCCGCGTGGGAGCTGAAGCCAGGATGCTGATGGAGAGCTGGAGAGCTGACCCACTTCCCGGCCCCTCTGCAACAGAGTACTGCAGACTGGATGGGTTTAGGTGACAGCAACCTATCCTTTCACGGTTTTGGAGGCTAGAAGGTCAAAAGGGAACGTAGGAGGGCCAGCTCCCTCTGAGGCTCCCGGAGATGCCTGCTCCCTGCCTCGTCCCAGTTTCCGGCTGTGGCTGGCCATCTGGTCACTCCTGGGCTTGCCGCTGCTTCGCCGCCGTCCCTGTCTCAACTGTCCCACGGTGTCCCCGTGCATTTCTCTTACCCTCTCTCAATCCGTGTTAGGACGGAGACAACGGAGAACCAGAAGCCCCCAGGGAAAGGAGAGACTCACTGCTGAGGAATCAGAGAGCGCTTGGACAGAAGAGCTGGGCTCCTGCCACCAGGGGGCGACCCGCACCCGCCCGCCAGTGGCATCTGCGAAGGAAGGTGAGGAATTTAATGCTCTACAGAAATTTCAGGTTCTCCGCGTAACTTTCCCAGAGCAGCAGAAGTCTGTGTAAATAAACAAATCTGTGTGGTTGAGCTACCGCCTCAAATGCATTATACAGACGGTTTCCTATGGGAAAACTGCCCAAAGCTCGTCTCTGTTCAGAGATGCCATGATCAGAAGATGGGACCCTTACGCTGGGGTGGTGGTGAGGCTGGGAAAGGAGAGAAATTTAGGATAACGCAGAAAGAGACTCTTAGAGGGGCAGACCACGCAGACAGAACACTGTCCCCCTTCTCTGGTGAAATGTAAGGGTCTGGACACATTTTTTGAGTCCCAAGAAGACAGCTATCCTCCCCCGACCCTTGGGAAGTCACAGAAGGAAGAAGAAAGTTTATAGGTTCTGGAATCTAACATAAAAACGACAAGAAACACTTTAGGAGTCAAAGGGTGGTTGAGGTCTACCATGGGGGAAAAGTACCACAGAGGTTAGTTTGGGGTAGAACTTTTCCTTAATTTTTATTTTTATTTTAATCAAAGTATAGCTAACACGTTCGTTCCAGGTGTACAATGTAGTGATCCAACAAGTCGATATGTCACGCTCTGCTTCCCATAAGTGTGGCTGCCGTCTGTCACCAAGTAATGCCACATGGCACAATGCCATTGACCATACTGCCTGTGCTGTACCTGTGCTCCCCGTGACTTACTCGTTCCATACCTGGAAGCCTGTGTCTCCCGCTCTCCTTCAACCATTGGGTCCCCACCACCACCACCTACCACCATCCCCCTGGCAACCACCACGTTGTTCTCTGAACTTATGGGTCAGTTTCTGCTTTTCTTTTGTTTATTCAATTGTTTTATTTTGTCTTAAGATTTTATTTATTTGTTTATTTATTTATGGAGCAAGTGGGGAAGGGGCAGAGGGAAAGGGAGCGAGAGAGAATCCCAAGCAGACTCCACACTCAGCGCAGAGCCCAAGGCGGGGTTCTATCTCACGACCCTGAGATCATGACCTGAGTCGGAATCGAGAGCTGGATGCTTGACCAACAGCACCACCCAGCTGCCCTTGTTTGTTTTGTTTTTCAGATTCCATGTGCAAGTGAAATCTCTTGTATTTGTCTCTCCTCGTCTGACTCGGTTGACTTAGCATAACAGCCTCTAAATCCACCCGTGTTACTGAAAACATCAAGATCTCATTCTTTTTTACAACTGAATAATGGGGTAGAGCTTTGCTGTGTCCTTTCTGTCTCCCGCGTTGCTTTGGGCATATCACTCACCCTCCCAGGAGCCACTGCAGAGCCAGCCGTCCCCCAGGTGATGACCAGAATGGTGCTCTTGGGATGAAGGTGGCAAAGCCACCTATTACTAGCCTATGACCTCAAGTGACCTTTTAGAACATAGACCCCCAGCTTTATCTCCTGTTGTGGACTTGGAACGATCCTGGACTGTCAAATGAGAGAGAAAGAAACTTCCATGTGTTAGGTCATTTATTATGCGTTTGGAGTCTATTTGTTACACAGCTAAGCGTTTGCAAACTAACACAAGACTCCAAAGCATTAGTCAAAATTAAGAACTTCTATTTAACAAAGGGCCCATAGACAGAGTTAATGGTTGGGTGACCGTTTGAAAAAGACGTTCGTGACATTCAACACTAGCAAGGGAGTAACCGCAACCCTAAATAAGAAATCCCAATAAAATAACCAAACACCATCACCAGCAGCTCCCCAATCCCTCTAAGAGAACGCATTGAGGTCGAAATCCCAAGAGTTCAAATGAACATGAAGAGACGGTCAACGTCACTGGTGACCAGAGAAATTGGAAGGATAAGGTGAAGAGGAGACATCCCTCATCCCAATCCCATACGGCCAACTCAGAGATGTAGACAAGGCCAGTGCGGGTAAGACTGGAGGACACAGAGCTGCCACGTGTCCTCTGCTGGGGGAGCCACCTGGCGGTTTGGATGGAAGTAAGAAAGGGCCATCTTCCCCAGCTGGCGATCCCACTGGAACTCTAACATAGGACTGTACAGGAATCGTAAGACCATTGTGAGTGGCAGCAGGAGCTGGGATGATTAAATATGGAACCACAAGGGAATTACCTGTGCAGCACAGATGAGGTCAACCAGCTGTCAGTGGCGTTGAGTGAAATAAAACAAGAAACAGAATGAGATACACGGCACCATAACTGGGGCTACTGGCACACACACAGAAAGTGATATGCAAGCATGCGCGCGCACACACACACACACACACACACACACGGGTAGAGCAAACCCACCAGAATGGGTGTTTCTGGTCTGGGCGCTGGAGGGTGTGTGTGGGCAGATGGAGAGGGGGTCCGCAGGCGCCGTACAATTCAGAATGATTGAACTCTAGGAGTCCAATGTTAGGATAAGCTAACTTTCTGCACCCAGTGTTCAAAGGAAGAAAAAAAACCCTCTCTCGGGGGATTATTATCTGCAGGGTCTGACCTCCGTCACCTGATCCCTCACCCAATGCTGTGGAGGGAAGAGAGTTCATTTTACCTTCTGATTCCGCGATTCAGTGGAGATTTCGACAATCAAGGCTTAATTAACTCCTATTTAATGGAAGTCTTCTTTGCGGTCACGGTGTTCGCACTCAGGACAATTCTGCGTGGCCTCCGGGGCTTCATTACAAGGTCCGGCTTCCGACTCCGTTATTAACAGCCCCGGGCCAGGATAGTCAGACAGACCTTCAGGCTGTTGCGGCTTTATGGTGGGAATCGGTGTCTCCCACCGCCAGAAAGACGGGCCCCTGGGAAGGAAGGATGTTTAAAGATGGCACAGAGAAGGGGACCCCACAGAGCAGGCAGGATTGGGGGCAGTGGCGAGGACTCTTCTGGGGGGGTAAAGGTGACAAGCACGAGGCACAGCCATATCGTCACAGACAGTCACAGACAGCTGTCAGCCTCTCCTGGGCGGGTAACTGTCACTCAGTGGGAAGTGGTTCTTTTTATTTCTCATCTTCCTAAGCGAAGATAAGCCACTTGGTAAACGTTGCCTTCAGACCCATACTGATTTCAAAACAACAATCCCAGTTGGGAATCAGCCCAGGGTAAGGGAAGGAAGTATTTATAATTCAGGACAAACTCAAGGACACCCAGTCATCCGATATGAATATCACACAGAAGCCCTTAAAGATGAGCTCGTCAAAAAACCAGGGGCTAAATTAGCCAGGATCTTGGATTGTTTTCCTAGCAGTGGAGAGCCAAGCTACTGTTCTCTTTGAGAGGAGGTCAACATGAGCCAGTAGATATGTGGGGAACACAACCGACCCCTCTGATCTTGACTCCACTGGGCTGTCAGAGATTGAAAACCGGTTAGGAGTCATGGCAGACTGTGTTTCTCCCAAAGTGGCTGCCGCAGTGTTCCCATCCCACATGCCCTTCTTAGACTTTGATAACCCTCCTATTAAGCCTGGAGGTCTACGGTCCCTTCCCTTGAATCTGGATGCTCTTCTGACTGTGGCAGAAGAGACACTATGACTTCCAGGGTAAGCTCATGAAAGGTGATACAATTTCTGGTTGGCTTTCTTGAGGTGCAGGCAGCTAGCACCCAGCTGCCATGCTGTGCGGAAGCCCCAGCAGACCCGGGGAGACGCCATGCGTAGTTGTTCTGCTTGATGGCACTGGGATCCCAGTTGACAGCCAGAATGAAATGCCACACCTGCGAGTGAACAAGCCCTCAGAAGATTACAGTCCTCCACTGGGACACCCCCAGTCTTGGAGTCTTCCAGCTGAAGACCCTGGAGCAGAGACGAGCCAATCCCTCCACGTCCTGCCTGAATTCCTGACCCGCAGAGTCTGGGAGCCTAACAAAACGGTTCTTGTTTAATGCCACTGAATTTGGAATCAATCGTTGTGTGGGAAGAGATAACAGGAGAATGGCATGGGGGGGTATGAAGGCGACGCTGCAGGGGTAGATCTGGCTAATTGGAAACGGGCTTCGAAGATGAACGGACGACTGGCAGGATGGCGTGCTGGAGACTGACATGGGAAACCCAGAATGGAAAACACAAAAGGCCATCCTTTTGGCTTCTTGTGGCTTGATTGTGAGGTGGTGGCTAACACTGGCATGGGCCGTCTGGGGAAACGATGTCTTTTGGAGAGTTGTCAGCCCGTGGGTATCGTTAGAGTCCAGGGAGGGAGGAGCCCCCCCACGGGAGGAGCATCAAAGACTGGAGGAAGGAAGAGAATTCAGAACGGGGCTTTGGGAGGGAGGACGCGCTCACACCTTGGGAGCAGGGGGAGAGAAGGTGGAAATTCAGACAGAAGGGTCCCCAGCATCTGCGCTGCAGAGGCGGGCGGGGATGGCGGGAGCGACAGGGAGAGGCTGGCCTCGGATTTGATGACGGGGAGCCTCAGTCTGGTTTCGGGTGTTTACGGTCATGTCAGGTTTAAATCAGGAGAGTGGGTCTTGTGACGACAACTGTTCCACGCCATCTGTACATCAGATTGGACTGGGGTGTCCCGCACGCTATTTCGCACTTCTAACTGTGTGAACATTTCTGCCTGTGGAATTGGGTTTTCCCAGTGCTGGGAAGTTGGCTGTTCTGCCTGGTCAGGGATCAAAGGTCCCAAGGTGACACCAGTCAGTGGCAGAGTCAGGATTTGAGCCCAGCTCTCGCTGACCCCGAAGCCCTCCTATTTATCCTTCTAACTGGCGTCTCTCCTTGCTCTTCCTAAACTTACCATCTTCAGTGTGCACCTATTACCCAGAACGTGGGGTATAAATGGGGTTTGGGGGTGAAACGCAGGGAAAGGGGAGCTCAGACTGCTCCGTGCTGGGGGTCTTTGGTTCTGGACGGGGCTTGTGTACTGGCTGTTGTGTCCCCCGGCTGCAGGGAAGGGCACGAACTTGAGGGGTTCACCTCATGGCGATGCCGGGAAAGCGCAGCAGACAGTCCGTCCTGCACTATAACGTCGGAGAACCCCAGGGGCACCTCCCGCAGGGGCAGCAGGCGGCAAGCTGAGTAGCCAGAGGCCCCGAGGGTTTCTGGTCTCCTCTGCCCACACAGGATGAGGACTGGGATCTTGGGTGTTGAACGGGCTTCTTACACTTCACACGCTGCTTCCGAGACACACCCGTGTCCCACAATGGGTCTTCACTGTGTGCTTTTTTTATGGCCAAATATTACCCTACTGTGTGGATCACAGTACGCTTTGTTAACCCTTTCGTGAGTCGATGGACATTTGGGCTGTTCCCATGTTCTGGCCACTACATGAACAATTCTGCTGTGAACACCTGCATACACTGGTGAACATTTTGTGCGCACACTGGTCTGTTTTCTCACCTAGGAGAGGGATTTCTGAGTCACAGCATAATGCCATGGTTACCTGTTAGGAGCTGCTGCTAGACCGTCTTCCAGGGCCACAGCGCCATTAACAGTCCTTCCAGCAACTTCTGAAGGTTCTGATTTCCTTAGATCGTTGCCAACACTTGTTATTGTCTATTTTTTTTTTTTAATGGAACCATCCCAGTGGGTGGGAAGTAGTAACTCTTTGTGGTTTTGATTTACGTTTGTCTAACTAGTCTAATGACTGACAGGCACCTTGTTGGGTCCTTATTGGCCATTAGTGTATGAAATGTCTATTCAGAATTCTTGCCCCCTTTTAAATTGGGCTAATTGTTATTTTTGCTGTTGAATGCTGAGGGTTTTTAAAAATCTGTGCCGGATACAATGCGTCGGACAATCTGATTTGCAATTGTTCTCTCCCATGCGGGGGGCTGTCTGCACTTCCCAGAAGGCGCCTTTTGAAGCGTAGGTCATTTTCAGCTTCCATGAAATCCGATTTGTGCTTATTTGTGCTTTTGTCACTGTGTGTTTTCTGTCACATCTAAGAAGGCTTTGCCTAACCCGAGGTTGTAAAGATTGGCTGCTGTGTTCTTCTGAGACTTCTATAGTTTTCAGTCTTAGCATTAAGTCTCTCATCCATCTGGAGTCCGTTTTTGTGTTCGGCTGGGAGGGAGCCGTCGGCTTCGTTCTTGGCGTGGGGGTACCCGGCTGGCCCAGTGCCCTCTGTCTGCGCTAACACGGAATCTTCACATCCACCTTACGCTAGACGTGGATCATCACCTCTGTTGTGCAGTGGGGGAAACCGAGGCGCAGAGTGGTTAAATAACTCGGCGGAAGTCAGCTCGTGGCGGGCAGACCCTGGAGCCCATGCTCCACAGCCACACAACGAGCCTCTTTAAATGCAGGAGCCCGTGGGTAGGCGGGTGTGAGAGCCTATGCCTTACCCCACTGACAGACTCGATGGCTGCTTCTGCATCTCATGAGGGCGGGTGCCAGGGTGGCCGGGCTCCCTGCTCCCATGGAGCCTCCGGTACGGAGAGCATGTCCACGGGGAAGGTCTCCAGTCAGGTCTTCCTGTGGGTGGCTCTTTGGCCTGGGAGATGAGAGTGTGGAATGGCTGTAGTAGGGTTTGGGGCTGCTGAGAGGGCCCCCAACCCCACGGGCGCCCCACATGTGGGGTCTTTAGGAAGGAGACTGGCTGCTGTGACCAGGTGTCCAGGCATTGAAGGGAACAAAAGAGGAGAAAAGCCTCCACCTAGGGCATTGGAGGGAGCCCCGTAATGCAGCCTGTGGGTCAGGAGACAGATGTCCCAACTGTGGCCTGAGTGGGGCTGGGGGCGGGGCTCAGGCAGAGGGACCCCTCCCTGGCTCTGTCCTCCCCATCCCGCTGCTTCAGGACTGCCCAGCGGACAGGAGAAGATCGAGTCGCCCAGCTCAGTCTCGTGTAGGCCTGCAGTGGCCGTGGGGGCTCCCTCCCTCTGTCCTCAGGTAGCAGAGCTAACCAGAGGATCCCCCCCAAGTCACCTGGCACCTGGCATGGCTTTGCGCCCCAGGGCGGCCCGCGGCCGGAATGTCCCCGCTTCAGGGCAGGTGGCCTTTCATTGTCTGCGCTCCCTCCCTCCGAGACCAGCCAGGTTCCTTCCAGCTGGCATCTTCAAGGACAAGATGATGGCGGCGGGGGGTAGAGGTGGGGCTTGGGCAGCCTCACCCCTCCTGGCTGGGGATCAGGGCCGCGGCTCCCCTAGAAGGCGGCTCCGGGCACCTGCTCCACCATTGACAAGCTTCGTGGCCTTTTTCATGCCTCAGTTTACTTTTCTCCTCCACCCGGTGGGACAAAGAACAGTGCAGACCGGATAGGACTGCTGTTTGTGGGACGTCAGGAGTCCCCGTGAAGCTCGGGGCACGGGGCCCGCTTGGGGTCACATGTGCGTGCACGGAAGCGGTGGCTGCTACAGCCGGCATCTATGCGGACGGCTTCCTGCTCCAGGCGTGCAGGCCCCCGGGGACAGCCAGCTCCGCGGTCCTGCCGCTCTCCGTGCATCTCCCTGCCCACCTGTGTCCCCGGGGTGCCCACATTCAATCCTCCCACAGTCAAACGGTTTTGTGGTTTTACCGGCTTCCTTCACAGATCAGTTCCCGAATCTGTTCGGCTTCATTCAGGAGGCACCAGACTCCGGCTTCCGGGTGACTGCGCCGGGAGCCCTCAAGTGTCCCAGCCTGGCCTGGTCGATGGCTCATTCTTGTGGACCCGCCCATGCCTGTGGCCCTGACAAGATGGGAGAAAGTCATGGGAACCAGTTTTGGGAAAGCTTGTATGGAAATGCATGTCAGTCCTCAAGACTGCAGAAAGCAGCCTCTGGGCTCCCCGGGATCTCCCAGATGCCTCCATCCAGCCCGGCTGGGGGCCCCCGAGGCCCCCCCCAGACCAATGTTCCTGTGAGAATTGAACCCTTAAACATTTTCACTGTTTGGGGGAAGTTTTACTTAACGCCCAGTATTTGCTTTTAGTTTTCTTGCTTTGTTATCAGAGAAGAGAGAGTGCACCATTTTTTTTTTAAATTTAAAATCAACTTAATAAACATATGGTGTAGTATTCATTGCAGGGTAGAGGTCAGGGATTCACAGTTGCATAGAACACCCAGGGCTCATTCCGTCACGTGCCCCCTTCATGCCCGTCACCCAGCGACCCCGTCCCCCACGCTCCTCCCCTCCAGCAACCCTCGCTTTGTTTTCATCTTACTTTTCCTTCCCTTCCCTTGTGTTCACCTGTTTTCTTTCTTATATTCTGCACATGAGTGGAATCATATGGTATTTGTGACTTATTTCGCTCAGCCTCATACCCTCTAGTTCCATCCGCATCGTGGCAAGTGGTAAGATTTCATTCTTTTTGATGGCTGAGTCCAATTCCACTGTACGTATATCACATCACATCTTCTATCCATCCACCTGCCGATGGACAGACGCTGGACAGACGCATCACTGTTTTTGAAAATACTGAGGTCATCGCTGAGAAATCATCACGTCAGTCGGGTCATCCCCCCTCACCCCCAATCTGGGTCTTCCCAACCAGAACAGCTGCTCCACTCTTCTCCCTCTCCCACCCCTCAATCCCTCCACGAGGAGGTCACGGAGACATTTAGAAGAAGGAGAGGTACAAAGGTGGGTGAGAGGCAGGTAGACATGTTCTCTCCTTCTCTGGGCCAGTTTCCCTCCATCTGTATAACGAGGTTACTCATCCTTGCCTTAGAGTTCGTGGGAATCCGACCCAGGGCTGGCACGGTGTCTGCCCCCAGCTGCCCCTACCCCTAGCTGCCAGGTAACAGAACACTGGGGCGAGTCTTAAGAAAGAAATAATGATTGAAAAACAGGTCTGTGGAAAACCTGTGACCCCTCAAAAATGGGAACAGAATTACCACCCAACCCAGCAATGGCTCTTCTGGGTGTAGACCCCAGACTTGAAGACAGACGCCCAAACAGGTCTTGTGCGCAAACACTCACAGTAACATTACTCACGGGAGCAGAGGGTGGGAACAGCGCAGATGCGTGGGCACCGACAAGTGCATAAACAGAATTCAGTATGTCCACACGCCGGAATACTGTTCGGTCACTAAAAAGAGTGGAGACCTGATCCGTGCCACAGCATGGAAGACGTGGGACACGTTAGGCGGCTCAAGGAAGCCAGACCCAAATGTCACTTACTGTGCGTGGACTGTCCCGATCGAGTCAATCCACAGAGACAGAAAGCGCATGATAGGGGCGCCCGGGTGGCTCAGTTGGTTAAGTGACTGCCTTCGGCTCGGATCATGATCCTGGAGTCCCGGGATCGAGTCCCACGTTGGGCTCCCTGCTCGGCGGGGAGACTGCTTCTCCCTCTGACCTCTCCTCTCACACTCTCTCCGTCTCTCTCTCAAATAAATAAATAAAATCTTAAAAAAAAAAAGAAAGCAGATGATAGGTTATTGGGACTGATGGGGGGCGTGGGACGGGGGGGGCAGATAACAGGGAATGACTGCTTAGTGGGTATGGGGTTTACTTTCGGAGTGATGGGAATGTCCTGGAAGAAGTGAGTGGTGCGGCTAACGCTGTGTATGCACCAAATGTCACTAAGGGCAAATTCTGTTGTGTGTATTTTACCAGAATTAAGGTGGGGGGGGAGAAATGAACAGAGGCGCTGATGGTACCCTCCTTCCCAGGCTGTCTGCGCTCTGCTATCTTGGGCTCCTTTCAGGGCTGGGGGAAGGCAGGGGGTGTGCCTCAAAGACAATCAGGACTGGAGGCTCAGAATGGGTCCCCCTTCAATGTACCTACGAGTCCCCCAAGGAGCCGCCCCGCCTTGCCCTACTGATGCCCCCAGCCGCCTCTCGGCATCTCCGGGAGTGACAGAGAACCCCCCCTCCACTGCTTTCACACATGGGAACATCTTCTTTGCATTTGGGGCCCCATGTCTGAAGCACCCTGAGGTCTGACAGAGGGGAGGCAGAGAGCTGGACTCCATGCAGAGCTGCTGAGGCTGGTCCTGGGGAGGCTGGAGAGGCAGAAACAGAATGGATGGGGACAGGAGGTGGCCTCTGGAGGGTATGCCCCCTCCTGGATGCTTCTCCGATGGGCGGTTTCACCAGGAGTTCTTCACATCTCAGATTTGGGGGACGTACATCCATCCTTCTGACCACAGCCACCTCCCCCCCAACTCTGCATGCACCTCAGGGGGACGTGGAGCCCCGCGGGGGCAAAGGGCTGAAAAAGGAGAAGCTCGGGAGAGGGCTCGGGCTGCACCAGGGCCGTGTCGTCCTTGGGGCTGTGCCCACAGGTGGCTCTCCCTCTTCTGCGGAATCACAGCAGGTTCCCACACAGCCACCACCCTGTAAAGGGACTCCTAGCACCAACCTCACCACCAACTTCACGACTGGCTGCAGTAGCACAGGCTAGAGTGGGAGGTACCGTCCTGGGGGAGAGAGAGCGCGGGCGCTCGGGCCGCCCATCTGTGCCCCGGCTGTCGGCTAGGATCCAGGGCCCCCCAGCTGCTCTCTCTCTCCTTCCCCTTCCACGGAGTGGAGGCTCTGCACGGGTCACCCCCACTCTGTGTGCACCCCTGGCCCCTCGCTCTGTCTTAAGCTCCTCTTTGGACTCTTGATTTCCAAGCCTTTTTGCAAAGCATCCTGCTTCAATGAATACATGTTATTTTTAATGCCGGGTCTCCCCTGGACTTCCTTTTGTTTATTACCTCTCTTTTGTTCCTCTGTGCTTAGAAGAAATCCCCAGGATCATCTCAGCCAGAGCAACCCATGATCCCACATCCCTGGTTTGAAGACTTGTTTAGCACCCATCAGGTGCAGCAGCCTGGCAGGCCCGGGGGCCCCAAGGACCAAGAAAAACTGGTTGAAACCCTCAGGGCTTTGAGTCTAGTGAATAAAGTTCTTGGTGAAATAATAATAATGATAAAAGTCGAATGATGTCTTGTACGTGCAGGGCATTGTCTTCATGAATGAATGAATGAATGAATGAGTGAAATTCTTTAACAACTCTCTGATCCTTGGACTGTTTGATAGAGGAGGAAACTGAGGCCCGGAGCCTGGTGGTTGTTGTGCCCGAGTTTTCACGTCTGAGAGACCACCAAGGAGCCAAGCACCGATGCAATCACAGGAGGGCTTATTTGACAAGCTTAAGCTTGGGCCCAAGTATACCCAACACAGCGGAGTAGGGACTTGGACCCCGAGCCAGATTACAGTCAGAGTTTTTAAAGGCAGAGTAGGGGTGGACTCGGCGGTGGGTGAGGACAAAGGGGGTTATGGATGATGTAAGTCTCTAAGGAATTCTGGAAGTGAGGTCTCCAGGACCTTGAGGGGCTAGCTGTTGTCTGAGGAAAAGGTTATTCATTACCTATAATAAAAATCTTCTTGTGAGACCCTTTAGATGTATATCAGTGGGTCATATACTTGGGAATGATTCTCGACACTCTCTTGGAGGTTTAGAGATAAAGTTTCCTAAAGGAATTGTTAGAGTAGACTTACAGGATTCCGGTCGGACCTGTCGGGGTAGGGGGTCCGTCAGGCTAGGATTGTCCTTAGCAAAACCTCAAGGTGAGGGCAGTTAAGTCCCCAGGGGAGAGCCACTCTGTCTGTTTCAAGGGCTTGTCAATAGGTGAGGAATTTTAATGATTTTCTTCTGCCTCTGTTTCCCACATCAGCTAAACTTGAGGTGGGATGGCTTAATTTTCTCGGCCTCCACAGTGGTAACTTTCCCCAATTCACACAGGAAGTGGTGGGGCCAGGATCTGCCCCGGGTAACCTTGACTGCCATGTTAGGCCATCCCCCATGGGGACGTCTCCAATCCTGGCCAGAGGGCTCCGGGCCAAATGGAAGGTCAGGGTCTCAGGCTCACGGACTTGTTTCCTCAGACCTTCTCTGGGGACACCTGTGGACATTCCTCCAAGCTTGCCTCCAACCGCCGCCCCCACCCGTGCTCACCAGTTCGCTCCAAGGGGCTTTCTGTGGATCTCAACTGGGTAAAGACACGGAAAGGGCTTTCGGAGAAAAAGCCGAATGACTACTTCAACAATCCACACCGTGCGGCAACCTCAGGTCTGCTGTCACGTGATCCCGTGATCTTGGAAGATGAGTACTGACTTGATAAACTTGACAAAGAGACTGAAACAATGTGGCAGGAGCTCAGATGACCTTGAGCTTCTCCAGGGGACGTCTCCGTGCCTTCTCTGTCGTGAGAGTCTCCTCGGGGTTTACACTTAGACCCAGGGAGGAAGATAACGAAGCACCCTGGGTCCCAATTCAGGCACCAACGCCTTTTACCTGACCAGGAGTCAAACTGTTACTTTGCCTCCAAAATGGGAGATTTAAATGATACCTAAACTCATTACTTTTTGGTGAGAAAGTTCCCCCCATTAAAAATCTTTAATGATTAGACAAACACGAGAGATCCTGGACTTACTGTTTCTGGTTATATTATTTCATTACACTAGGGGGACCAGTACATCAAACCTGGTGCCCTACCCACCCCCCGCAAAGGGAGTGGTGGGATCCCATGATGTGCTCATTCTGCAATGCCGTCATCAGTAGAAACCGCATGCGGGGAACTTTCTGGGGAAGAGCTTCTCAAACTTCCATCTGCCTATGAGTCTCCTGCAGATGCTGAAAATCCAGGTTCTGATTCTGTGGCTGGGGAGGGGGGGCTCCTGGAATAGTGCATTTCTAACCAAATGGCACCGGTGGTCCTGAGCTTGCTGGGTCTCAGGTTCCCCCTAAGCGGAACGTAGAAGGATTGCTGATGCCACACCATTAAAGGCATTGTTCTGTGTGGTAAAAATTGCACGGTGTGTGCGCTGACGTCGGGACTGGCCACAATGTTAATGACCGCAATGACCCTGAATTGTATCCAAGAGAGGCTTTCGGAGAGAGGAGTCCTAGTAAAGGCAGAACGCCCAAGGGCAAAATAAAAGGTGTATCAGCTGTTGTCTGTCTGTCCAGGTGGTGGGGGGACAACAGAACACACCTAATCCCACAGAGGAATTGGGCATCAAGGTGGGCATAGCAGGACTGCCCAGGGTGGGCGGCTTCATTAGGAAGCTGGCATGTCCCCAACATCACACTCAGACCCCTCCCCCCATCAACCATGTCCCCGTCATGGGTTTCTGTAATTCTGTGGCTCCCACTGCCACCCCAAACCCGAATTCAGACTGTCCTTTGATGTTCTGTCTGCAACATCAAATTACAGAATCATTGATCTGCTCTCACTGTCCTCTCTCTCGAACTATCCATCACTTAGGCATTTGTCAGATAGGAGATGGGGCTGGCTGGATGCTGGACTGGCTGAAGTTATTGGAAAATGATGCTTGAGGATTAAAAAAAAAGAAATTCTTTGTGTTTTTTAGTTGCATCTAACCCAAATGTTGCCAAGGTAGAGGCTCGGACTTTTTCTTTAACCCAGAAGTAAGCACTGATTAATTAATTAATTCCATAAGTATTTATTGAGCACCTACTATGCGCTGCATACTTTGCCAAGTGCTGGGAACGCCGCAGGGAACAAAGCAGACAGGCCCCTGAAGCAGACAATAGATGAACACTCGTGCTCATAAAGACGTGATTATGGTTAGGCTAAGTGCTATGGAGGTAAAGGATGGGGGTAGGTGGGAGAGAGGCCCAGTGAGTGAGGGCACCAGGATGCAGGGACATTGAGCCGTCCCTACAGGGTGAGGTGGGGGTTGGCCAGAGGAGTTTGAGCTCTGTCTTTGTTGCTTCAGACCCTGTTCTGGACTGGATTATGTCCTCCCCCCAAATCCACAGGTTGAAGTCCTAACCCCCAGTGGAACTGCACTCGCAGATATGGACTTTAAATAGATAAGTTAGATGAAATGAGTCGTAAGAGGGGCTGATCTGATGGGACGGGGGTCCTTATAAGGACAGGAGGGGACGCGGCGGGGGTGGGGGTACACGCACAGAGGGAAGTCAGTGTGAGGACACAGAGAGGGGACAGCCCTCTGCAAGGCAAGGAGAGAGGCTTCTGGAGAAACCAACCCTGCCTGCACCTTGATCTGGGACTCCCAGCCCCAGTAGTTTAAGAAAATTCATTTCTGTTGTTTAAGCCCACCCCCCTGCCCCCCAATCCAGGGCACTTTGTCAGGGCAGCCCACGGACCTCTGGAGCCACTCACAGCCCGGGATAAATGCAGGGGACGGGCAAGTGTCTCAGCACGACATGTGTTATCACAAATGGCTTCTCTGCTGGCCAGCTGCATTGTAAACCCCCAATTGGTGCACCTGCTGGGTTCACATGGACGTTCACAGGCAGGAAAACATTTTAGAAACGGGTTTTGTTTGGTTTTGTTTGGTTTACTCTTAAAATGACGCCATGGTGTGCTGGAGAGGATTCTAGAAACCCCAGGAAGCCCAGGATCCTCGTAAGCAAAGCTCTGACCAGGGGACCCTGAACGAGTCACTTAAACTCTGGGGGTTCCTTTGTTCTCCCCTAATGTGAGTGTGAAGCCAACGCCATGTTAACAGTTCAGTGTGACCTGATTAATTTCCCGGCTCACCACAAGGTTTCTTTTTCTCGTGTTGCAGATTGCATCGGGGACATCTGGTGGCCAGCCTCTCCTGGGGAGGAGCCCCTGCGTGTCCTCGGGGACACGCTCTCAGGCTTTGCGGTTTGGATGGGTCCCTGCTGAATCCCTTCGAGCCAGGAGCTTCTGTTGACGCTCAGCCTGATGAACCCCGACAGTGTGTTGTGATACTGTGTCTAAAAAGAAATACATTATTTTGGTCTTTTGTCCCTGGCTCCGGGCCTGGGCTCCTAATACCCTTGTAATTTCCTAACTGATAAGAACAATGGGAGCTTCTTCCATTATAATGTTTGGTTTCTGCCTGCTCCCGAAACAGCTCTGGAGCGATTAAAGGGAGCATCTTTTGTGATGCGTAACAAGCCCCTTGCAACCACACATCTTTTATCTTAATGAGGTGGCTTTGGGGAAGCACCTGAAGATGGGGGGGCTGATTGCCAGAGGAGCCCAACATGTAATTAGAGAGTTGGGGCTCTTAGCACCCCTCCCCCCACCCCACCTCTGGGCCAGGGAGGGGAGCTGGAGATTGACTTGATTGCCAAGGGCAATGACTTAATCAGTCCTGCTTACCCAGTAATGCCTCCATCAAAACCATACCCCGAAGGGTTTCAGAGAGTGCGGGATCGGTGAACAGCCCTCCCCTGAGATTTTAGCCCGACGGTGGCTCATCCCAGCCCCATGGGAACAGAAGTTCCCGCACTCGGGACCCTCTGGACCTCACCCTCTGCCTTTCTCCATGTGGCTGTTCATTTGTGTCTTTAAACTACCTCGTGTAGGGGTGCCTGGGTGGCTCAGTCAGTTAATGTGGGGCTTTGGCTCAGGTCATCATGTCAGGGCCCTGGGCTTGAGCCCCAGGTCAGGCTTCCTGCTTGGTGGGGAGTGTGCTTTTCCCTCCCCCTGTTCATGTGCTCTCATTCAAATAAATATGTTCTTAAGAGAACAAAATGTCTTTTGCAATAAATTAATAACAACGAAGAAACGGTTTCCTTGGATTCTGTGAGCTGTTCTAGCAAATTTTTAAACCTGAGGAGGGGGTTGTGGCTGGGACTAGTGACTGGTGTCTCAGGGTGGGGGCGGGGGTCTGCTGGGGTGGGGGGGATGGAGTCTTGTGGGATGGAGCCCTTAACCTTGGGGTTCTGGGCTGACCCTGGGCAGTTCGTGCCAGAACTGAGTTAAATTGTAGGACATCCAGTTGTGGTCTGCCAAGAATGGGAGAACTGCTTGCTGTGGAAAAGCCCGCACAACTGGTGTCAGAAGACCTCTGAGTAGAAGAAACCACTTTCCTTCCGTGGGTTCCGAGCGGATGTTCCACTTGCCCTGTGGCCACGGCTCCACTAGAGGTCGCGAGAGAGCACTAGCCACCGCGGTAGACGCCACCTTTTCAAACAGGGCTACTAAGTAGCCCTAGGAACTTAGAGAGTCACTTCAACAGCTTGGAAGTTGGATTTAAAGTTGAATGTATAGGCTCAGAGGCACGGCTGAAAAACAGAGGGGGGAGATCCTTGGCACCTGGGAGCAACGGTGCTCACGCGTTCGCACAGCTGGTTCGAATCACCTGGAAGGCTTGTTAAAACACAGGACTCTGGCCCCACCCCCTGGGGGTTTCTGGCTCAGGAGATCTGGGGTGGGACCTGAAAACTGGCATTTCTATCAGGTTCCTTGGGGATGCTGCAGCGGTGACCCTGGGGTCACACTTTGAGAACCTCCGTGCTGGCCTTGGTCCCCACATGTCCTTAATATCCATGGAGATGGCCCCGGATCCAAGATGGGGAGGGAATGATGGAGAGTTCTTCCTGCCCAGAGGGATGTGACAGGGGAGTCCCCCTGCCATTGAGAGTGGGGTGTCTCCATTATCACAGGCAAGGTCAGAGAAGGCAGATAGAGTGAGGAGGACATCCCTGCCCTGCCTTTTCTTTGGGGCATGGGAGTTTCATCCCAGGACCATGCTTTGAGACCGGGGCACGGGACCCTCCCACACTGGGCTCCACCGTCATGTCTGGTCTGAATCCTGTTTGCTGCTGGGGCAGAGACAAGGGAACTGGAGAGAGAGAAGCTGGTGCTGGGTACAGGGTGCCGGGGGGAGGCTACCTGTGTGCCCACCGCTCGGCAGGGCAAGAGTTCACGCTGGGTAGAAGGGACTTTGCAGAAGATTTTGTTGAAAATCATTCTCTGAAACATAGATAGCACCACCACGGGAAGTGTGGGTGAGGAGAGAGGAACCCTGAGGGGAGGACTCCTGGGGGACAGGCAGAGGCGGGGGAGGGAGGGAGGGAGAGAGAAAGAGAAGAGGAGGAGACGGAGGAAGGAAAGGCGGGGAGAAAGCAGGGAAGGGGAAGGACAGAAAGAGAGAGAGCAAGAGCAGGGAAGAGGGAGAGAGACAGAGAGACAAGAAGAGAGAAAGAGAGAGAGAGAACAGGGGAGGGAGAGAGAGAGAGGGAGAGAGAAGACACGCAGTCGCTAGAGACAGTGTTGGGTAGGAGGAGGGGTGAGAGGAACAGCTCTTTAAGGCATTTGAATAGAATATGAAATTATGGTCGTAAAATGAACAAGATCAAATCTTAAAAACCAAATGAAGCTCTTCCCATAAGTCAGATAGATACCTTACAGAGTCACACTGTCATTACAGGAATCTAGCCGGTCAGGGGACTCTCCAGAGCACAGTTTTTGGGAAAATGAAACCTTTTCATCTTCATCCCCCAAAGAGTCGAGGCATCTTAATGAGCTACTCACAATCATACTGGCCATAGTACCTGAGGGTCTTGTTTTTCTTGAATGACCCAAGGAGGATCCTTGGCTGGCTCCCCATCAAAGTACAGGTTTGGTTCAGGTTGGATGATTGCCCTGTCCACAGTCTGCTCCTCCATTCACCCCTTAATAGTCTTCCTATCCTGGACCCCAGATTGGTGCCTTGGGTTGTCCTATGCTGTCCGGATCATGGGATGGCATCCTTCTAGAATCCTGTCTGCTTTTTGCCCCCCCACATCCCTCAGCGTTAAAATAAATTACGCAGTAAATATATTAGTAAATGCAAGAACGGGTGTTTTCCTAAGAAAATGAAATTTACAGTATCCATGGGAACAATTATTATCAAACACTTAATGGCTTTATAAAAAGAAAATGTAACCAAATGCCTGTATAGAAGAAGGCACAGTATTAAATTGGCTCATCAGAGGGCTCTAGCTTTGAGCATATCCAGCAAGACTTTCATTAAGCAGCAGCAGCGTTCGCTGGGTGTTTTCACTAACCAGAAGTTTTATTTCAGTCCTCGACTCTTTTGGAGAAAAGGAAAATAACATGAAGGCAAGTTCTAATAAAAATTTATTCCAGAAAGCAATTTCCAGGAGCGGTCTTGGAGGGCAACCCAATCTTTTCTTGTTCTACATCTGCAGATAAAAATGAGGCAAGGACATTATCACGGAATGGTGGGAAGACCAGTCCACCTGGAGACACAGGATGGTGGCCAGTGTCTACCCACCTCCTTCTAGCCTCAGTTTCCCCATCCATGACTTGGGGGGGATAGATTACCTGGTCTTAAGGCACCTTTCCATAGGACATCCAGCAATTTCAGGATGACAGGTACAGGGTTAAAAATGGCGACCCCTTGGAGACCTGGCTGATTCTGGGGAGGCCAGAAATATATGAGATGAGCCCAAAGCCTCTTCTTCTAGCAGAAAGGAAAGAAATGCTACAAACAAACAAATAAACATAAAACCCCTAACGATGGAGGTAAGTCACAAGGTCCACAGAGACCCAATAAAAGAGTTCCCAAAGTCCAAAGCTGGAACCATTTGAGCAAGAAAATAAACAAAATAGTACAGGATTGTAACACAAGCTAAAACAAATATCTCTGAGTTCATACTGGCATAAGTCAATAAACGACTGAACTAAAAATAAATGGGAGAGGAGAGTCAACTCTTCCATGCCGAATTCCAAATAATGTGTGCGCATGCCCCATTCTCCAGATGGGGTGAATAGCCCCCCACTCCTTGGGGTGGGGGTACTTCGTGATGTCCTTCCAAAGAGGAAGAGCCACTTGATAGGCAGAAACCTGACGAGGGTTTCCTCAGCTGATGACCAAGCTTAACATCAACGGTGCTATGTCATGTTGACAGTGTGTTCCTTTGATGTAATGTGGTGAGGGTCACACTTTATCCCCGGACTTCTTCCAAAAACACACAACGCTGGTCTAATCATGAGAAAAGTACAGACGAATTCCAACCGAGGAACGTTAGGAAAAATATTGACTGGTGTTCTTGGAAACTATCAAGGTCGTCAAGACCAAGGGAATTCTGAGAGACTGTCATGGCCTAGAGCCTAAGGATCCATGATGGGTAATTGTGATGTGGTCGGGACGCCTGGGTGGCCCGGATGGCTGAGTGTCTGCCTTTGGCTCAGGTCATGATTCCAGGGTCCTGGGATCAAGTCCTGTGTCAGGTTCCCGCTCAGCGGGGAGCCTGCTTCTCCCTCTGCAGGCTGCTCCCCCCTGCTTGTGCGCTCTCTCTCTCTCTTTCTGTCAAATAAATAAAATCTTTAACTGTAACGTGGCATCCTGAATGCAATCCTGGGACAGAAGAAGGACGTTAGGTAAAAACTGAGGAAATCTGAGTGAAGTATGACCTTCAGGTAATCATGATAAGTTCATCGTGGTTCCTTCATGGGAACACACGTAGCATTCTAAAGTAGGAGGTTCACAGTAGGGAACCTGGGGGCAAGGGGATTTGGGAACTCTCTTGGCATTTTTTTTTTTAAAGATGTTATTTATTTATTTGACAGACAGAGATCACAGGTAGGCAGAGAGGCAGGCAGAGAGAGAGAGGGAAGCAGGCTCCCCGCTGAGCAGAGAGCCGGATGTGGGGCTCCATCCAAGGACCCTGGGATCATGACCTGAGCCGAAGGCAGAGGCTTTAATCCACTGAGCCACCCGGGTGCCCCATCTCTTGGCAATTTCATGTGAGATCTAAACTGCTCTGAAATGAAGTTTGTGGTTTTTTGCTTTTGCTTTTTTTAAACCATTTCCCCGAGGGTTGGCAAACCTTGCAGAAATGATTCAGTACAGCCAGTGGACTGGTTCCGTCTAGGGAGACAGAACTGACAGAGGATTTACAATAAAGATGAGAAAATCATGTTTTGTGAATCAGAAATCTCCTCTCCCCCGCCCCGGCTGTCACGGCTCCCAGGCAGAAAAGGGTTAACTCATTAGCCCAGGTTGTCCAAAGCCTACTGCGTTCCTCATCTCAGGACTTGGCCTTGACCCGAGAGGTAAGGGCTAAGCCACGGGCATCTTCTGCTAAGCGAGTCTCTGCAGGCCTGCGGGCCTGGGCCACACTCCATCATCAGCCTGACTTCGGCTGGGAGGGAGGCTGGAGACTCAACATCCAAGGCCGGCCCTTGGGGTGCTTTACGCCTACGTGACCCCCAATAAAAACACTGGACACCAAGTCCCGAGTGAGCGTCCCCGGCTGGTGGGCATTCGTCCTGCTGTCACACGTTCTGCCGGGAGCGTCTGTATGACGTCCCTGGAAGGGAACATCAAAAAGATCATGCCTGGGCTCTGCCCCGTGTCCCATTGTCCTTTGTTGGTTTTCGTCGCATCCTTCCGCTGCAGTAAACCGAAGCCCAGAGTGCAACAGGTCTTCTGAGTTTTGTGAGTCCTTCTAAACCGTCATCAAACTAACCGGTGGTCTTGGGGACCCTGATACCGGAGGGGACACGCACTGAGGTCTCCAGCCTTCTTCATCTTGACGGATCTAATAAGGAAACCGGCCGTCTCCAGCAGGGGGGCCCCCACGACCTGGGGATTGTTTGAGGATATAAATTGCCTGATCAATTAGCCAATTATCCATTTCCCTCCATTAGTCCCCAGTCAATACCCCAGAACTTAGAAAAGCACATATTCAATTTCCTCTTCCCTCCAGCTTCTGAAAGCCAGCATAATTTGGAGGTGATTTTATCCAGTTTTAAAAAGACACACACAAAAGAATTCAATCATTTTTCTACCTGATAAATCTCTGCTCTCCCCAAGGACATGGGCAAGGCTGTCTCATTCCAGCACACCCAGCGCGAAGCTCTCCCTTACATGCCAAGACGGGGCTTGGCTGGGCGGGCTGCCCCGGGCGTCCGGAGGCCTGGCCCCAGACTGGAGAGCTGGGGGTGCCAGGGGGAGGGAGAGGGGTTTGAAACTCTGAGAAGGACAGAAAACCCACTGCAGAGATGGAGAGGAAAGAGCCAAGCTGGGGACCAGGGCTGCAGCTCTGGGGTTTACAGGAAGTTAGCCATAGGTGTTTCCATCAGCTTCTCCCACATGTCTGTAACAGGCAAGCTGCGGCTGAGGAAACTCCCACGTGGGTCGAAAATCTGGGGTCCTGCAAGGAAGCAGGGTGCCGGCAAAGTGAGCCACACCCCCTCCCTCTGGCCAGAGCCTTTCTTGGCATGGCTGGAGGACGTGACAGGTGCACCAACCTTGTCCTTGTGTGGCCCAGACTTCCAGCCTCCTGGGTTGGGAGGAGCCCCTGATTCTAGAAAGCCAACTGGAGTCTGTAGTTGAAACGACCTGAACCCAAAGGCCTGGACGTGTCTTGGGGATAAAAACATGGTGCCAGCAGTCATGGCAGCCACTGGTTCACGGGGAGGCTGCTTCTAAGTCCCTGTCTCCAGAAACTTGGGTGTCACCAGTCAGTTTATCTCTTTGATCTGATCTGTTGGTCAAAGGTGATGAGCACATCTCGGGGCTTGAGGGAGCTGAAGGGAAGAGGGAGCTCTTCGACCGGGAGGGAGGAAGACCTCTGGGTGGGGTGGGGGCCGGGTGGCTTGGCTGCTGAGACATCGCTGTGGTGACCTCTGGTTTCTCAAGCCCAGGAAGCTGAAGCTCCTTGGGGCTTTCAAATTCCAGGTTCTGCCTTGGGATGGAAGAGGAATCTTTCCAGCTGGGTTTAAACACATTAATTCCCAAATGGAGTTTGGCTCTCTTGCTATTTAAAAACGCTATTTGGTAAGCACTTCACAGCAATAGCTCTGGAAGAGAAAGATTACTTTGCCATTAGCCCGGCTTAGTAGAATGCATTGTTATTCAAACGACCATCAGAGGGAATTCAAGTGGGATGTGGGTTTCAAAATCCAGGTGAGAACCAGTCTGCTGGAAGTCTGGGCTCTCCCTTCTGGGGACATGAGGAGTTAGGGGCACTGGCTCCCGGCAGCCTTGCTGCTCAGACGCTCCCCACACTTGGGGATTTGGGGGAAGCAGAGCAAGCAGGAAACTGACCATCCGAAGAAACCAACCAAGGCAGTCTGCTCTGCTTGCCTGGGGGCCGGAACAAGGTAGAAAGATAAACCTGAGAGCTACAGTCTCCTGCCCGCTTCTCCCCACCGACCTGAGAGTGCTGGATCCCACCTGAGCGTCCTAGCCAGGCTCAGGCCATGAGCACCTTCCTTGGGACTAGACTGAATTTACCAAATTACTGAATTACTGAATTTACCGAATTTACCAGACTAGTTCTGCTTGGACTGACCTGAGCTTCAGTGTAGAACAGGAAGGGTTTTTATTTGGTTTTTGATCGAAGGATGGTAAATGGTGGCAAGAAAAGGATAGGTAGGCACCCTCGTGATAAGTTTTTATATTTGCTCTTTGGGAAAAATCAGATTTTTTTTACATCGACACAGAGCAAATAGAATTGTGACAAGTTTTGTAATTTACATAGAAGGTACGTCACGGGCTCCGGAGAGCCTATCATATTTACTCTGATTACAGGTTTTTCTGTGTGGGAGGAAGCCCCTTCTCCCACCACCCTGGTGACCTCGGTTTCTGACCATAGGTCCCCACCATGTTTGCCATGTGCCGGGTTGGTTCCTTTTCAAAATTGTCACTGTTTCTTTCATATGTTTGGGTGCTCTGATGTTGGTACCTATATCTTCATTATTATGTTTTCCTAGTAAGTTGATCTTTTATCCCTCCATAATGTCCTTCTTTGTCTCTTGTGGTAGATTCTACTTTGGCTTATGGCCAATAATGTCTAATACAAATCTGGCCACTTGTTCTCCTTTGGTTGCCATTTGCATGGAAACATTTCCCATCCTTCTACTTTCTGCTGCTGTGTATTTTTACAGCCAAGGTGAGTCTCTTGGATGTATATAATATCATCTTATTTTTAAAAATCTACTGAGCCACACTTTTTTGTAAATGCACACATTGCAGATTTCCTTATTTTTTTCCAGGTTTCCTGAGGCATAGCTGACAAAGAAACTTATAATTATATTTAAAGTGCATGATATGATGATTGGATATACACATACATCGTGAAATGATTCCCACCATCTAGTTAATTAACATGTATATCACTTCACATACTTTTGTGCGTATGAGAGAAATAAGCTAAAAAAAAAAAAGCTCTAGGATATCGCTTATACATGGAGTAAATGAACAAACAAATAGTTGAACTCATAGAAAGAGAAAGTAAAATCGTTGTTTCCAGGGGTTGGGGAGTGGGAGAAATGGGGAGAGTTTCATTAAAAAATACCAATTTTCAGTTATAAGATGAGTACGTTCTATGGTTATAAGACGAATAAGGTATAAGATGAATGCAGCATGGTGAAAATAGTTAAGGATGCTATATTGTATATTTGAAATTTGTTAAGAGAACATATCTTAAGTGTTTCGACTCTGTGTCTTTTTCTGTTCTTTCAAAATTCACTGTATGTCTTTTGTTTGTTTTTTAATCCATTTACATTTAAGGTAATTATTGATCACTAAAGACTTACTGTTTTCATTTGTTAGTTATTTTCTGTCTTGTAGCTTTTTTGTGACTCTTCTTCCTTTTGCTGTTTTCCTTTCTGTTTCATTGATTTTATGGGGGAAAAGGTATAACACAATTTGATTTTTTTCTTTTTCTTTGTATATCTTCTATATGCATTTTTTTTTTTTTTTTGCTATTACCATAAGGCATCTTACAGTAATAACCATCCATTTTAAATTGGGAACAAGTTAATCATATACCAAAACTCCACTCTTTTACATCACCTCACCTCCTCCCATTTTGTTATTGATGTTATAAGTTACATTTTTACATATCTTGTATCCACAGACATAAGTTTGATAGTTATTGCTAGGCTTTTATCTCTTAAATTCCATACGAAATTTAAAAGTGCTTTATATGCTGATATTATATTACAGTATTCTGTATTTGTCTATATATTTATCTTTACCAGTAAACTTTATATTTTCAAATGCTTCCATGTTTTTGTCTAGCATCTTTTAATTTCAACTTGCAGGAATGTGTTTAACGTTTCTTGTGAAGAAGGTTTAATGAAGATCACCTTCCTTGACTTTTGTTTATCTGGGAAAATCTACGTCACTTCATTTTTGAAACAAAGTTTTGTTGGATATAGTATTCTTGGGATACAGTATTCAGTTTTTTTCATTCAGTACTTTAAATATATCCATTGCCTTCTGGCCTGTAATATTTTTGCTGAAAAATCCACTGATAATCTTATAGGAGATTTCTTATACATGATGAGTTGCTTTTCTCTTGCTGCTTTCAATGTTCTCTCTTAGTCTTTGACTGTTGACAGTTTGATTATGTGTCTTGCTGTGAGCCTCTTTGGTTCATCTTCATTGGACTCTTTTGAGCTTCTTGAATTCAGATGTCCATTTCCTTCCTCAGTTTGAGAAATTTTTAGGTCTTTTTTCTTTCTTTATTTTTTTAAATTTTTATTTATTTACTTATTTGACACACACACACAGAGATCACAAGTAAGCAGAGAGGCAGGCAGAGGCTGAGCAGGGAGCCTGACGTGGGGCTCGATCCCAGGACCCTGAGATCATGACCTGAGCCAAAGGCAGAGGCTTAACCCACTGAGCCCCTCAGGCACCCCAGGTCTTTTTTCTTTAAATAAGTTTTCTTTCCCTTTCTCTTTTATCCTTCTGCAACTTCCATATATGTTTATTGGTCTACTTGATGGTGTCCCATTAGTTCCTTCAACTTTCTTCACTCTTTTTATGATTTTTAAATTTTTGTTCTTTTGACTCAATGATTTCAAATGACCTGCCTCTGAGTTTGCTGATTGTTTTTTCTGCTTGATCAAGCCCCATGTTGAATGCCTCTAGTGTACTTTTCAAGTCAGTTATTGTGTTCTTCAGTTCCAGGACTTGTTTATTTTTTTAAGTTTATGTATCTTTATTGATATTCACTTTTTGTTCATGCATTATTTTCCTGATTTCATTTTGTTGTCTGTGTTCTTTGTAGAGTATTAAGTTCTTTAATATAATTATTTTGAATTATTGTCACATAGATCTCCCTTTCTTTGGGATTTTTTTGTCACAGAGATCTCCCTCCCTTTCTCAAGATTTATTTCTGATCCTTGATTGGGGCATCTTTCCTTGTTTCTTCATGTGCCTTGTAATTTTTCTTTTTTTTTTCTTTTTCCTTTCTATTTTTTCCCCTTTGTTTCTATCTTTCTTTCTTTCTTTCTTTCTTTCTTTCTTTCTTTCTTTCTTTTCTTTTCTTTTTTTGCTGTATTTTATGCACTTGAATAACAGCCACCTCTCGAGTCTGTACAGACTGTCTTTGTACAGGGAAGGCACTCAGCTTCAGCTTGGCTAGAGATGCTAGGGACCTGCAAAAACCATCTTGGAAGGCTGCATAACGTCTTGGTGTTCTGTGTTGCCTACTTAGTTGTCCTGGTGTTTTTTTCCAGGAGCTCTCCTGATCCCTCTGGTGTCTGTCTGTCCTTCTGCAGGTTATCTGGTGGTGTTGCAGCAAGACTTCTGTTTTTTTGTTGTTGTTGTTGTTATCAGTGCCCCCAGGCACCCAAAGTTGCTGAGTCCTCTCAGTGCTCCAAGTCAGGTGAGGCAGACACCAGTCCCGTGGCAGTCCTTCAAAAAGTCAGAATACCAGACATATGCCTCCATATGTCTGCTCTCTTCCGACAGAGAATTCATGAGTGGAGTGCCTTCTCCTGATGGCCCTGAGCCGTGAGGCCTCTTCCTGTGGCTCTGCTGGCCTTACGCTAGCGTTACTCTCCCCGGCTCTCCCTTCCTCTCAGTGGCTTTCAGGAATTCACGAATTCTAGCTTCATCAGAGCTCTGTGTGATGCGGAATTTGCTTCTGTGGTTTGTTTGGGAACTGTGTGTAGTTACTGGGTAACCTTCAATACTCACGCAATTCTGGCCAAGAGGATCTCTGCAGGTGGGAACTCTGCCTCATGGAATGCTGCTGGAAGTTCCGGGAACAGACCTGACTGCCGAGCATGGTGTCTGGCACGATGGGCTCCTTGAAGTGTGGTCCATCACCTAGAAGCAGAATCCGATGCCCTCCTAGAGCTACAGCATCAGCACCTACATTTGGACAAGATTGCTGGTGATCCTTCACAGTGCAGACCCGGAAGCTGTGACAGAATTGACAGATGGCCCAGTTACATCCAGGAGCCCTGGAAGGGGCCACACAGTGCATGGGAAGCAAAGTCTCATCTGGGGCTTGAGCAGGTGACCATAAATATTCCACAGGGCTGTTCGTGTGTTGCTTGACACCAGTCTTCAAGTGTTAGTAAAGCCTCCCCAGTGCTGCCAGATTAAAAGGTTCTCTTTCGAGAAAGGTCCAACATTCTCCCATTTATGTTAACCTAACTGTAGCTTTCCATCAAAGCGTCTGTCCAAAGGCAACGTCGTCATCACTTTCCTTCCTCTGGTTTAAAAATTGTCGCTAAACAGATCCCTTTCTCCTAGGCGGCCAAACAGGAGAATTTATCACCCCTTACCTGAGAAAAGTTTAATTACTTGAGCTTGGAATTCCAAGGTTGTCTCAGTAATACAATTAATTTTAATCAGGAGCCTAAGTTTGTCACTCAATCCAATTATTCTCAATTAACTGGTTGTGTCTTTCACTTCATTATCAATTGATTGGGATTACTTATTATCAAGTAAACTCAATATGTTTGTGATGATTTCATTAATCAGACAATGCCTGCCGTTCAAAAGCCATGGTTTTAGTCAGGGGGAGGCATCACCCGGGTACCTTGAGCTGCCGTGAAATCGATCGAAACTGAAGGTATCTACCCGATGCCTGCATGGCTTGGCACTGTGCTGGGACTGTGGGGACAAAGGACAGCACAGAAGACAAAGGCGGTCCCCGAGGCCCTCGTATGCATCTGAGATGGGCGGTGAGTGTCGCAATAACCACCTAGAAGGGTGGTACAGACAGGAAATGCTGGGGGAGGGAGGAGGAGGACTCGTCCAAAAGATTTTGTGGAGGAAGCAGGACCCGAGCCTTTGGAAGGGGTGAGGCCTCCCAGCCACGGACATGAGGAACACTGGGGATGATTGTTAGATGCACCCCAAACCTACCGAGTCAGGATCTATGGGGCATAGGTCCAGGAACCTGATTGTTAGTAAGATGATTAATTTACGAAGGTAATTCATATGCACAGAAAGTCTGAGATCCACTGGCAGGGTGGCTAAGAGAAAAGCGTCTGACTCCAAACCTTCATATTACGCTTCCATGTTTCTACCCACTGGCTTTATGACCTTGGGGGAAATCACCGGTGTCTCCAGGTCTGTTTTCTCCTATTTAAAATGGGCACTAAATGCCTGTCTCATAAGGCTGTTGTAAGAACCGCATCAGACAGCTCAGGCCTGGGCAGAGCAGTGGCTCACGGAGGGTGGCTTGAGGAATGCGGAGCAAGGGCTTGTGCAGCCCAAGGAATGTTGCAGATGGGGTATGACGTGAGCTCGACAGCGAGGACCATCTCGGAGGGCCAGGACCTGGCCAGTGTGGAACAAGTAGGGCAATCAACCATCCCGGTTTGCCCAGGCCTGGAGGGTTTCCTGGGGGATGGGACTTGCCTGGGCAAACTGGGAAAGGCATTTACCTGAGCCTGGGAGCAGAACTTACACCGAGAAGTGTGAAGGTGGGGGATGTCTTGGGCCAGATGGCGGCAGAGCTGCTCTCCCAGCCCAGGGAGCCCGTCCTTGGTACGCATGAGGCTTCCCTTCGAATGTTATCTGCACCCACAGCTTGTTCTACCGCAGAGTGATGAGGAGATGCTGTTTGCTTGGGGTTTCTGGTTGTGTCTCAGCTTTGTGCCAGGTGGGGCTTAGCTCAAGCTGAAATCACATCATCTACTCAACCCCGAACACCAGGGGAAGGGCAGACCAGTGCTGCTTTTAATCGTAGTGGTCACTGCTGCCTTTCCAACACCCGTTTCCAACCTCCTCGTCTTGCTTCCCACAATCAGGTCTCTCTTGCAGCAAAGGGGGCCCAGGGCCCTGAGTCTGACCAATGCAACCCAAAATGAAATCTGTCAGCAGACTTTCAAGTAGAACATCTTCTCTCGACAGAAAGAGAGACACGCGAGCAGTACTTTTTTCCTTACGTCCCTGGCTTCTCTCTGTTTCTCGCGATTGGGTGGTGATGCAAGGATGTGATGCCTGGAGCTGTGGCAGTTATTTTGCCACCACAAGGAGAAGGTCTAGAGCAAGACAGAGATCAACATCTCAGCACTCTGACATGGTGAAGCTCTCCAGCCATCCCTGAAGGCTCCTCCATATAGGCCTTCTGTGAGTTTAACTACTGCGCTACGGTGTAAGTCGTAACTTACGGCGTAAGTTCGTCATGTGTTCTCTTGCTCGTAGCCCAAAGCATCCTTAACGGATTCATTCATTCATGCATGTGGGGGGCCCTGCCCTCCCACAGACTGCTCCGGTCTGATGTGGTCTGCTTAGATCACCTTAAGCCTGACCACTGGACTCTGCAGTCTCTGACTGCCGAAGCCCGGGGTAGGGCAGACCAAGCACAGGGGAGAAGTTAGAGCTCTCATCCACTCTTGGTGGGCTCTGGCTGGCAGGCACGTGGTTCCTGCCAGCCCGTCCCCAAGGATGGCTGCTGTTCTGGCCCTCCCGCTTGTGGGAATTAGGGGCTGGGAAACCACCACTGCCCAGACTTCTGGCTATTGCCCCCTGCCCACCCCTCAGATATGATGATTCCTGTGTTCATCGCTGCAGGACGCCTTATGTAATCCAGCTTTGTACCGTGCCTCAGCTGGAGCCCCTGCCTACCTCCCACCTCCCCCTGCAACCCTCCATCCAATTCCCCACCCCCTCGACCCTTGAGCCAGAGTAACCTACTTCCTAACTCTCACCAACCTGCTGCTCTCTGGTCGGTCCTACCCCTTCCTCATGCGTCTCCCTGTCCTCAGTTCACGACAAATGTGTATTTCAAAGTCCTGTGTGAGCATCACCTCCTTCCCAAGTCTTCCCTGGGCCTCCAGCCCTGGCTGAGCCTCTCTGATGGGCTTGCATTCCAGGGGAAGCCACCCTTGTTTTTGGCTGCCCAGACTCCTTCTCTGGTCGGAAACTCACCTCTTCTACTGGGAAAGCTCTCCCTCCTCCCCTCCTCTCAGGTCATGTGGTTCTGGAGGGACTAGTACCTGGTTCTTTCCTGCCTGGCCAGTCAGAGCCCTCCTGGGCATTTTTATTCTAAGTTGTGGTCAGAGAGTGTGGCTCCCCTGCTACAGTGGAAAACGAGGCAGACACCCATGGAGAAGCAGAGCCGGAGATGGAGTGAGAGAATCCCCAGGGTATCATTACTGTCCTCAAATCCAGTCCTGCCTGACGTTGGCCTTAACCCTTGCCCTTCCAAGTCTGGGAACCAGTAAATCCTCCTTTGTGCTTAAACTAGACTGAGGCACATTTGGGTCTCCTGCAACAGGAAAAGTTCTGACGAATACGTCTCTGTCATAGTGTGCAACACTCATTTGCTTGTCTGTCCTTCTGGCCAGACTGGGAATTCCTGGAGATCAGGGACTGGTGCTCACAGACACGCAGTAAGTGTGTGTTGAATGAATGAGTGAGTGAACGAATGCATGAAGGGAGCAACTAGACTTGAGTTGGCCTCCATGCACCTTGGACATGTGCTGCTAGAATTAACTGGTTGATTTTCCTCCGGAGGCTGGCCCAGCTCCATTGTCTCTGTGGCTTCCAGCTCCTGACTTGGCCCCCGACTCACTCACAGAGTACCCAGCATACTCTGCCATCAAGGCTGAACCATTTATAATAAATATCATCCTGCACGGTGCTCTAAGTGCTGGGAAAAAAGACTTGAAAATCAAAATAAAACACTTCAACCACCTGGAGGCTTCTCCATAACAGTCTGGGTTTGCACACTTCTAGTGACAGTGAGCTCACCACTTGATAAGGCATTCTGCCCTTCTTAGGAACGTTCTGTGCCATTAAACAGTTCGTCCTTATATGAAGCTGAAAACTCTCTCTTGGTCGCTAATTTCTCCTCTTTGGTCCTAGTTCTTTTCTGTGGCTTTTACATATTCACAAGGCAATGCTCTTCTAGCCTGAGCATCCTTGGGTTAACACCAGGCCTTGTGGGGGGTTGAGACTTTCCCATCTCTTGGACGTGCTTTGCTTTGTCTACATCCATCTCAAAATGAGTCTCACTTTAGTCACTGCTCCCATCCCAGCCCAAGTTGCCATCAGTTTACAATGGGATGTAATTTTTGCTGGAGGTCTCCCTCCCCTCCCCCAGGGTTTCCTTTATTCCTATAACCCTTTCTTAGTAACACAGTCATATCGGAGGCCTCCATTATCTCAGGGGCAGATTCTCATGGGAACGGAATTTAGTACACTACCCTGTGACAGGAAAAAAAAAATAAATTGCAGACAACAGTAAGACTCTCACCTCCTTCATTCTACAATCTATGCTTCTGTTAATGCAGCCTCGGAGAGTTCAATCTTTGCTTCATTTCTCTGTTTGTGGAGACCTATTCTACATGAAGGAGGACACAGAGGGCAAGAAGGAGATGGAGGAGGAAGAGGAAGAGAAGGCCGGGCCACAAGAAGGGGAGACGTGAATTGGTCACAGAAGCATCCTTTAATGTGGGCCACAAGGTGAGGTTTTTGCAGTGCTCCTGACCCATAGCTCTCCACGGACAGTATCTGTGAATGCTGTCTTCATGTGAGCCTGGATTTTCTAACTTGTACGACGGGTTTTCTAATGGCAGCTCACAGCAGTGAATCGGGTAACAGGAATTTGACAGCAAGCAGATAACCCAGACTAGGACTTGATATCTAGTGACAGACAAAGAGTCACCAGAGAGAACCTTTAGGAGGGAAAATAAATTCAGGAAAATGCTGTTCATCTGCCTCCCAGTGAGGTTTCCAGGGACTGGCCCCACCATCGCACGGCAGACGGCCTCCTGGGGACCGTCTCCGCTCCTTTCACACCTCTATCCCCTCACCCCCCTTCCCCAGGCCAAACCTCCGCTGGTTTGCTGTGGGACCTCGGTTTCCTATTATTCTGTGACCTGCGCCCTTTAAAGAAGCTAGACAAGAACCCAGCACTGCCCCAGCAGAAGACAGCAATCGAGCCTGGTGTGTGGCACGTAGATCTAGAAGAGTGTGCTAGCCGGTTTTCCTCTGGGGCGGAGGAGAGGGAGGGTAGCGAGAGGGGCCTGGGACGGGGGCCGGCAGGTGGGTTCAGAACGAGGGACAGCTTCAGGGTGGGAATGCGGGTGGAGCCCCCGACCTGTGGACAGTTGGTGTGGCTTTTCCGCCTACATCCTCTCCCTCTGCCCCGTGAGCCTGGAGGCAGCGGGCAGGCCCGTAGGTGTTCAGAGCGATGGTGGAAAGGAAAACAGCTCCTCTCCACAGAAGCCCTTCCCCCTGGGCGGCACAGCGGAAAGCATCTCCCTCTCTCTCGCCTGGGTGCAGGGTCTGCTAGTTGTCTGATTGTGACTGCTTGCATACGGCCGCCTGTGCTGTCTCTTGTCCACCATACGACCACCCGAGTGGTCCTTGAAAAGCACAAGTGTACAGAACCCATGCCTAAAACTCTTCTGTTGTCCCCATTTCCTGGAGGCCAGAGTCCCTGGGAAGAAGGTTTGGCTGCTGCCTACCTCCGTAGCCCACGCTCTCACCACTCCGAGCAGGACTTGGCCACCTTGACCCTGGACCCTGGACCTTTGCACATGCTTCTCTTGACATGTGCATCACGTTCTTCCCCCCACCCCTCCTTTTCCCGGTCACCTACTGCCACATGGCAACCATCCCAACGCTAAGTGTCTTAAAATAACAGCAGCCGTTTCCGTGGCTCGAGAGCCTGCCCTGTGGGGAGAGCTCAGATCCGACCCGCTCATCTCCGCTGTGCGGCGTGCACTGGGGCGACTCACCCAGCGCCGGAGGAATCACCTTCAAGACGACGCGCTGGCAGGGCTGGCTGTCGGCGGGGGCTCAGCCGGGGCTCGTGGCCAGGGCCTCCCTTCTCCGTGGGCTGCTCGGGTCATTTCTCAGCACGGTGGCTCGGCTCTGAGAGCGAGTTTCCGGAGCACCGGGCAGAAGCTGCCTCGTGTTTTATGGCTTCAATGCAAAAGCCACACAGCATCCCTTCAACTACAGTTGCAAACCTACCGGGTTTCAGGGGCGGGGATAGGCTCAATTATCAGGAGGGGTGAGCATCCAGGCTGCGAGAAATAAACGTATGTGGGCCGGGAGGTAACGTAGGCATCTTTGGAGAATAAAATCTCCAGCTCCTTTCTCTAGATTCTGCTGATCATACCTATCATCAGCTTAAATGTCTCTTTCTCAGCAAGACCTGTGATCACCTCGAAAGGGTTGGGTTGGGGCGCCTGGGTGGCCCAGTGGGTTAAAGCCTCTGCCTTCAGCTCAGGTCATGATCTCAGGGTCCTGGGATCGAGTCCCGCATCGGGCTCTCTGCTCCGTGGGGAGCCTGCTTCTCCCTCTTTCTCTCTCTGTCTGCCTCTCTGCCTGCTTGTGATCTCTGTCAAATGAATAAATAAAATCTTAAAAAAAAAAAAAAAACAACGGTTGGGTTGTCTTTCTCGTGTGCGATCAGGACACCCTGCCCTTGCCCTGTTAGAACACTTGCCATGCTCTGAGTGATGGTCGAGTATCCTGTTTTCCCAGCTGGACTGTCCCTCCCTTGCTCGCTCTCTTGCTTCCTTCTCTCTCTGTTTGAAAAAGAAAATCTATTGATCAGACACCCGCCCATGCCAATCCTTGTGCACTACCAGATGTATTATTTCTAACCCTCAGAACGACTCCGCCAGGTATTAATTATTTCCTTCATTTTATACATGAGAGGAAATGCACGGCTGCGGAAGGGGCTGAGCTAGAGTTCGAGTCAGGTCCCGGAGCTGCGAAGGCCTGTGACGTTTCCATTTCCTTTTCTTGCCTCTCTTGTGGTCTAGTGTACATTTTTGGAGGGACTGCTAATTGAGGTTGAATATTTTCCCGTAGGTTTTTAGATGGTTATATTTCCTTTTATGTGAATTCTTTGCTCCTGCCTTTTATCCGCGCACCCTTTTCTTACTTACGGCTCAGAGTTCCATACAGAACAAATTATTTTCATTGTTGTATTTACCTTTTGATCTTACTTGGTTTCAGGCATGCGACGGTTTTACATTTTCACACGGCCAACCCCCAAGGTGTCCTTTTGTGAGTTCCTTTATCACTTCTCGAAAATCTTTTTTTCTGATGGCATATCATTGAAAATTCCAAAAAAATGCAGAAAAGGCTAAAGATGACATACAATTGCCTGTAACTTTCCCACCCACCGCGAGACCACCCTCATTGACATGACGGTGTATTTCCTTCCTTTAAAAAAAAAAAAAAAAAGAGGGGCACCTGCGTGGCTCAGTGGGTTAAAGCCTCTGCCTTTGGCTCAGATTATGATCTCAGGGTCCTGGGATTGAGCCCCGCATCGGGCTCTCTGCTCAGCGGGGAGCCTGCTTCCCTTCCTCTCTCTCTGCCTGCCTCTGCCTACTTGTGATAAATAAAATGTTTAAAAAAATTAAAAATTAAAAATTAAAAAAATGTCATATATCAGAGAGTAGGTATGGAATGGTCGCACACAGGATAAAGACTATCAGTGAAACGACCAGCCATGCGGGCTGAACGGTGTTGCTAGGGGCTTCCTGATCCATGTCTCCTTGTGCCCCTGCAAAGCAGTGACCCTCAGGTGTGTATATCCACCACCCAGGTGAGGAAAGACAGCACCATGCACACCTTAGAAGCCCCCGGGTTGTCCTTCTCCAAGAACACGCCGCATTTCTACCCTTGCCGGCTGGAGGCAATCACCAACCTCAATCTGTGTTCATCATTCCCGTGGGGGTCCTCAGGTCTTGCTCTCTAGTTATCTAGCATTGAACAATCCACTGTAAAGCATTGGCCATCTTTCCCCTCTGTTTCTGACATTTGCTTCTTGGACTTGACCTTATGTTTTGGTGATTGACTTGAATAAACTGGGAAGGAAAGGGCGGTTCATCCATCCCCATGTTGCAAGTGTCAGAGCCCACGGTCACACCACGGTAGGCCGCCCACTGATGGCTGATGGGCATGTCGGTGGTTTCCAACTTTGGGCTGTTCAGATCAGTGCCATGTGAACCTTCTTCCACACGTCTCCAGACGCACGGGTATGAAGTGTCCCTAAGGCGTGTGCACCTGGAGAGTGGCACCACTGGGTCATACAGAGGATACGCACGCTCAGCTTACTGACTAGAGCAGGCTTTTTCCCCCGGGGGTTGGAGAAATTTGCACTCACCAGCTGCAAATTAACTCACCGTCACTGCACAACGTTATCAACCCTTGGTATCCTTTAAGTCAAACGTCTTTGCAGTCTGGTTGCTTTGAAAGGTTTATCCTATCAATACATTAAAATTGTTCAAATTGCTGTTTTATCAATTCCTGACCCACTTGTGTTAAAATACTCCACTATTGTGGATTCGTCAATTTCTCCTCACAGAGCTTTTTTTTTTTCTGTTTTAAGTATTTTGAGTTTAAAATTGCCATATCTTGTTAGCGAATTGAACCTATCTTCATTATGTAATGACCCTTTTATCTCTATTAGTGATTTTGCCTCAAATCCCATTTTAACTTATATTAATGTGGTTATTTTCACGTAGCCTTGGGTTAGAATTTGCCTGCTATAGCCTTTTATCCAATCTCTTGAATTTCATTCTGTGTCCCGACGTTGTGTGCTTCCTGTAATCATCACGATCGCAGCCAACCTCTACTCTCCAGTGCCCACCCCGTGGGCAGCCCCCCGACATTGCTCAATGACAGAACACCCGTTCACCTCTGGGTTGCTTGAGCCGGATGCGCATTTGGGGCTCCAAAGTGTTTGATGAATGAATGAGTGAAGGTATAATGTGAATTACACAGTATAAATGAGAACGAAAGTATTCTCTTTCCGACAAAGGTGTTCTGTCGTTAACAAAGGTATCTTTTTCCAAGGCAGACTGATGCATGAGACTTTCTTTAAAATTAATTCACTGTTATTGATCATACCTCCAGCTTCCAGGAGTGGAAAGAGGACATCTGCTTCTCCGTGATGGCGCCCAATGGCAAGACGGGCTCTGGCTCTAGTAGGGGCAACACTCCCCTCCCCCGCCCCCACCTCTCCTATGGCAGCCAGTGTCTGCCTTTGCAAGTGCTCCAACTCTGGTCTCCTTGACTTGCTCTTGAGGAACTTGGAGCATTGGTCAGGCGCATCTGAGGTGAGGGGGGAGAACTGGAGCCATTGCGGAGGGCCATGGGCGGACTTTGCTACCTTGGCTCTGGCAACTGACTAGAAGCCAGAGCTGCCCGGTGAGGACACAGGCCTTCAGGGGCCAAGATTCGCACTGGGCTTAGTTCTGACCTTTGTCGGTGCCTCAGGGACAGTCGTTGACCTCCTCCGGGCCTCTGGAAAGGAGAGGGTGGGACCGTGAGCTTTCGTTGGTTGGTTCTGAAAGGCCATGCTTTCCAGGCACTAAGGTTCTTACGTGGCATGGCTGATGAGGGTGGGGGCAGCTCTGATGGCCCCAGTCCCATCTTGGTCCAGAGGGTCTTGCGGTGAGTTGGACAGAGCCCTTAGAGGAGAGCTTCGTCAGACCAATTCCGCTGTCGTGAGTCATGGGCTTCGGTGGCCCCGGTTGGCTCGTCTCCTCTGCTCCTGCGGGAAGGTCGAGGACCCCCGAGACGTCTGGTTTTCACGAGTTACTTCTCCTTCCAAAGGGCGTGGGTTCTCCATCCTCCCAAGGTAGAGACCAGCGGCTGAATGTCATAAACAGAAAGGAAATATGTTCCCTCTTCTTGGTTTCTCTTATGTTAAGTGCTTTCTATCCTAAAATTTAAAAGGAAGCTACCAGAGCAGCCCTGAGGGTCAGCCAAGATGAGATGCTATTACTTGGCCCCAATTTCCTATTCAACGCCTCAAGCAGTGTGGCTGCAGAGATCAGTGTATCCTTGAGCCAAAGACCATCTGGACCTTGTCCCCTTAGGACTTCACAGCCAGCAGCGCCTGAGTGTCCCTCGCATGCGCAGGGCAGGAAGGAGGCCAGCAGGGCCGTTGATCTGTATCTTGAGTTTCCCCGGAGGATGGGGGTGAGCCCAGGGGCCCCTGAGTAGGGAAAGTAATCACGAAACCAGCTCAACAGTCCAGCCTCCCCTTGTTCTTCTTTCTCGTGGTTGCTAAAAAATTGTGACAAATTCTTGAAGCAAAGTGGATAGGAGAGGTGTCGACTGGGAAGGTGGTGGGGTGAGCGCTGTCTTTCTTCAGGGGTCTGAAGGTCTTGTTCCCTCCCCACTGAGGGGCTGGGAGTATGGGAAGAGGCCAGCAGAAGAGGCAAGTCTGGGGGTTCGTTGTCCATCTGGGGCTGCAAAGAAGCACTTGCATGGAGAGACATAGAGTCTCAAACCCAGGGACCTCCAAAATGACAGCAGAATTGCCATATGCAAAGGTGTCCTCCTCCTGGCTTTCGGACCCCATGCTCTCCTGGTTCCCTCCCCCTCCCTGGCTTCCCCTCCTTAGCCCAGCAGACAGCGGCTCCTGCATGAACGGACCTCCAGATGTGGGAGCCTTCCATGCTCAGACGGGGCACTCTTGTCTTCGCCTTTCTCTCTGGAGATGACAAACTTCCCCTGGGCAGAATACCACTGGAGGCTGTTGACTTCCAAATACATATTTCTGGGTGGACCCAGAGCTCTGGTCTTCCCACCTGACACGGTCCCTGGATAGGCATCGAGTCTAACAGATGTGAAGTGGAGATCTTGGCACACACCCAGGCTCCCTCTTTCTGTCCTTTGCTTTCATCTCCACGGAGGGCAGCAGTGTCCACCCAAGGGTTCATGCCAGAACCCCATTTTCTTTCTCTTCCTCACCCCTGATCATCTGTCCACACTCCTGACCCCCATCCTCCTCCCTTACCTGGACCCCATGTCCATCTCCAAGCTGGTCTCTCTGGGCCCTCTCTTAACTGTCCATTCGCTGCTCTGCACAGAAGCCAGGGTGATTTCAAAGGATAGAGTAGAACGTGTGGTCTTCTGTTTAATCAGCTGATCCACCCAGGTGCCCTCGTGGTCTTCTGTTTGAAACCCTCAGTGGTTTCCCATCCGATGACCGTGAGTTGTCCGCCTTTGGAGCAGGGATGAGATGTGAGGACAAGATCCCGCCCTTCGGGTCCGGGTTCCAACAAAGGCCAATGAGGACACAGCTGAGCAACAAACGTGACCGTAGTTTCCAGAGGAAGGGCACAGCTTTGGAGACCGCGCCTTTCTCTGCCAGCCCCACTGCCTTCACGCTCTCAGGGAGGCAGATCCCGGTCCCCCGGGGTCTTGTGGTCCATCCCTGGTCAGTGATGGTGGGGGGAGCGAGGCTTAACCACAAAACCCTCCCAGCTACTGGCCACGCTCCATTTGTAAAAGTGGGTACCCACGCAAGCTCCACCAGTCTGAATGTCTGTCTGGGAATCGGAAACTTGACCAGAGACACAAACTGATGGAACGAGGTAGTCGGAGAGCTTTCCTAATGGCATCCTAGAGAGAAGGTCCCTGGCTTCCCGCTGCGGAGCTTCCCAGAGCTGTTCTGGCGGCCGCGTTCGCCAAGACGTTGTTGTTCTACACACTCTTTAATGGTATGAGCTGCCCTGGAGTCCTTCCCAAAGAGCTCATTTTCCTTCCGCTTAGCCAGGCTTCAGTTCTGCTTTAACAGGGGTTGCAGAGACGCAGACCTGCAGCCTGCACAGGCTGACACTGAGCCCTTAAGCACGTGCCACAAGCCCAGGGCACCGAAACCGTATTCCACCCCCCACCCCCCACCCCTGCTCCCGGAGCCCAGCAGAGGAGACGCTGGCTCTGGCCAGGCTCCGTGCATTCTGCCTGGGAGCAGCCTGTCGGGGGAGGGGGTGGGGGGGAAGAGGAGCCTTGTGTCTGTGTCAGTTAGGGAACTCCTCGCCCCAGGTCGAGCTACTTGTGGTCAAACCACAAAAAGCATTTGCAATGCTCTCCTGCCGCCAAAGTCTGGAAGTAGGTCGTTGTGGGGCTGGATGTCTGGGATTCTCACAGAGATTTTTTTTTTTTAAGATTTCATTTATTTATTTGACAGAGAGAAAGGATCACAAGCAGGCAGAGAGGCAGGCAGAGAGAGAGGAGGAAGCAGGCTCCCCGCCGAGCAGAGAGCCCGATGCGGGACTCGATCCCAGGACCCTGAGATCATGACCCGAGCCGAAGGCAGAGGCTTAACCCACTGAGCCCCCCAGGCGCCCCTCTCACAGAGATTTTCAAGATCGCATGCGTGATGGCGGCTCTGAGTCTGAGCATTGGTTACCAAAGACAGCAAGAGAGGGGCGTCGCCAAGATGCCAAAAGAAAGGCTGCTCTCGTGGGCCCCCTGCTTTCTACCAGAGAGCCAGGATATTCCCCGGAACTGTGGGTTTTCCTCCGCAGCGGCTAGATCCGCAGTTACACGGTCCCCTTTAGCTCCCAGAGCAGGCGGACATGCAGATAAGTCGACATTGTCTCTATGACCATCTTTGCCCATTGGGATTCGCCCCCCCACACCCCGAGACTGATACGGTGTGGCCCAAACCAGTCCATTTTAGCGAAGGCACTGGCTGGGCCATTAACTTTGTCTCCAGCGGCCACTTCAGATTCCCAATGTTGTTGCCAGGGAGCAGCTGAAGGACTATGGCCTCCTTTAAGTCTTCATCAAAAACAAGTGGGTGGTCTATTACTCAGAGCTCTCCAGAGAAGCAGAATCAGTAAAATGTGTACACACACACACACACACACACACACACACAGATATTTCTGATGAGGAATTGGCTTACACAGTCACGGAACTCACAAGTCCCATGATCTGTCATCTGTGAGCTGGAGAACCCAGGGAAGCTGGTGGTATTGTTTAGCTCAAGTCCTGATGCCTGAGGACCGGGGGGGGGGGGGGGGGGGGGGGGGGGG